>NW_020837980.1:15304312-15485300 GCF_003676395.1 Aethalodelphis obliquidens | reverse complement strand
CACACACACACACACACACACACACACACACACACACACACACACACCCCTGATATAAACCAGCAATACTGTTTACATAAATTCTTGGTCATGTGACAGCTATTGGGTTTTTGCAAATATGGTGGCATACTTACGCCACACAGGAGTTCTTACATTAGTGTTAAGTGCAAGGAACTGATACGATTATGCAGGAATCCTTAGCTGTAGCATCTGGAAAGTGCAGTGTTCATGATTTTTCTCCCAAAAGGGAGTGTAGATTCCGAAAGTGGAAAATGCAGGGTAGGCTAAAGACCCAACTTTTGAAACAGTGTGTAGACATGCTAAAGTACTAAGTTGAAGCCAATGATTTTGGAAATTGTTGCCATAAGAAACTACATTGAACCATAGTCTGCAATTGTAGTGCAATTTAGGGTCATCTGTAGAGTTTCTGAAAACCACTGATACCTTGCTATACCCCTGGATCCATTGGAATAGAAACTCCAGTGGTGGGTCCTGAGAGTGCATATGTTTAAAAATTGCCACTCGTCATTCTGTTGTGTATCAGAGTTCAGAACAAAATACAGGATGCACTTTGGTCTTGGGTAACCCAATTTGTGTTCAGTGTGTTGAGTATGTCTTTCCAAAAATCGATAAGCCAGTAACTACAGTGAATGCAATATTACTCATGACACTGAAGTTTCTTAACTGAAGATATTTCGTAGGTAATTACTGATGGTGTTACTTTAGGCTGCAGTCTATATAACTGCTTATAGAACAGTTCTGAAAATGGTTCTGACATTTTAAATGTGGTCCATCTACATGGTAACTTTGTTGCAGCGATTCCTTTTCCTGGAAATAGGCCAGTTGTGCCTTCATGTAGATTTGTAGCCTCTCTCTGCCCACTCACCATATGGATTCCTTCTTCTGTTTTAAGTCAGAGTTCAGGGCTTGTCTCCTTCAGAAAGCTTTCTATAAACAGCTCCTCTATCCTCCTGTAGCAATACTGTTGGTCCAACCGATCCTTGTTCACTTTTGTAAACCACTATGTCTTAGTGGTGAGTTGTGAGTTGCCTGTTGGTTACAATGTCACCTTAATAGCCATTCAGCAACTTTTAAACATGGATTGCAAGGATGCAAAGACCTGATGACTGTCCAGTAAATATTTGTTGACTAAATGAGTAGCCAGGCCTGTTCCTTCCACGCAAGCATTCTTACGAGTGCAAGTTTAAAGAAAAAGTGCGGGGAGGTCGTTGGCAGTCTGCTCCTGTGAAATAAAAATGAAATAGAGTTTTTCTTTTTCTTGTGGCTGATTTCCTTTAACAGGTCTCTTCACCAACTGGCTAGTGTCCAACTTTGTCAGAGCTGAAAATCAGACAGCTAGAAAAGAGGTTCTCAGTTGATAAATATTTGATTTACAAGGTATTGAGAGGTTTAAAGAAATGGAAGGGAGTTTGCCGAATGGGAGTCGTGTTTAATACTGTGAGGAAGATCCCCAATAAGCAGGTCTGTTTTTCCTTCCAGCGGCCAGTGGGTACCTAACTTTATCACCCTGGTTGCACTACAGATTGTTCTGGGTTGAGCGGACGACTAAACAAAATGAGGAAGACTGGTACGCTCTGGTTCCACAACATAAATACAGCTGAAGGGAATATTCTTAGATTTTTCTTTTCTTCTTTGCTATAACCTGTGATAAATATTGTATGTCTCAGCAGTATAGGGAAAAAAATGATTGATCCTTTCTCAGTGATATAGATACGTGGCTGTGTATGTTATATGCAGAATGAGTGATTGAGAGAGAATGGGAGAGAGGGGCGAAGAGAGAAATGCAAGGCACTATGTAGAGAATTGCCAATAGCAATCTATCAAAGGCATGTCAGGAGTGCTCAAACAGATAGTGAATTTTATCTCTAATTCAATCATTTGCTGCTTTTCTATTGTCAAAGTTTTCTTTTCTTTCTAAATTTTACTTCTCACTACCCCCACCCCACCTCCAAGTTTCAAAGAAATAGGAACCTTTTGGAAAAAAAAATAAACTGATTGAATGAAATGCTTAAGAGAATAATGTGCTGCCTTTTATATATGCTGTGAATCTTACATGCAAAGATAATTCTACACATCTGGCACTGCATTTTAAGAGCATTGCACTTTAAATAGCTTTTTTCCCCATCAGATTTAGTGCAGACCATTCATCCTCAATGGGGATAATATTGCCCCCAAAGGAACAAAACTTGGTTTGGCCAGGGTGGGACGGGGGAAAGATTATTGGATATCATTATAGTTTATGACCCTCCAAAGGGCTATAGTACGTAAATAGATATACAGTATTTCTGTCATTTGTCTTAATCTCACCTTTACTGAAATTTTTTCTTTGCTGAATGTATTAATTTGGAAGATCTTTAACCAGGTAATTTTATAAGACTTGTGCTTTGTTGGAAACTTGGTGTCAAGACTAACAGCTGAACAAAAAAGAGTTTGAGTCGGTTAGCAGGTGTAAATCCAAATTCTTCATCAATTACTTAGCTACGTTCGTCTTCTCAAACTGTTGGAGAGAGTAGGTGTATGGGTGGGAGAGGTTTACTGCAATTTCCGGGACAGCGTGCGAACCTTTGATCATGAATACTATATACCTCTTGAAGGGTTGGTAGCTAATATACTTGTGTCTGTTTATTCAAGCAGTGGAGATCGGTTTACGAGTTTTCGCCAGGACATTTCAGATTTCTTCCCCCACACCTCCATCTCCCCACAGTGTGAACATGATGTGGTACTTCATTATAACTCTCATAGTTGTCTGCACTGACCCTCCAGCAATTCATCAGTTAGAGTTCACGTTTTCCTACCTGCCATTGGTTCCCACAGAGGTTTCCATTTATGTATTTCTGCTCTGGCAATCCATGAGTCCCTGTATTCACCTATCTGTCTTTCCAGTCATGGGGGCAGTGGTTTGCCCTCTGTCCTCTCTAATGGATCCAAGAGGAGTTGTTGATTTTTCAGGTTGTGTAGCTTTTTACCTTTTGTTAGGATGGAGTGGTGACTTCCAAGCTCCTTACTAGAGGGACTGGAAACAGGAAGTCAGTGAAGCCTTGTAAAGGGTCTTCTTTTGTTCACTCTTGTTACGTGTCTTTATCCTGTCTTCGCATCTTAATTGTATATCCCAAAAGGGTAGAGATCACGTAGAACTATAAAGCAAGAGAAAGGGAATTTCAACAAGCGAAAATTCACTCGTTCCTTCATTCATTTATTCACCATTCACCAAATATATGTATATATTTTTTGTGCACATATCACATGGCAAGCACTGTGTTGAAATTTGGGAGTTACAAATATGAATTAATCATCAATTAATCATGTTTTTAGAGAACTTAAGTCCAATAACAGGAATAACACATTTCCCATGCCTTACAATTTCCTCAAAAAAACCCCAATTTTTAATGGCTGCATTTTGTATGAATATACTATCATTTATTCAATTATTCTCTTATCATCGGACTTTTAAATTTCTTGTTATAAACAATACTGTAAGGAACACCTTATACATAAAAAGCAATTCATAAATCGCTATTTCTAGCATAAATTTATGGACATCGAATTACTAGGCTCAGAAGTATGAATTCTTTAGAATGTCTTGATTTTAATGCTCTTTTTTTATATTGCTCTCCAGCAAATTTTTGCCAGTCTGCATTCCTGATAGTCATGTGTGACTGTGACTATCTCACTATACCCTCACTGGCGTTGAGTATTATTATTGTGAAGAGCTTAATTATTTAATAAAAAAGATTTTAAAATGTATACTTAAAGCCCAGACTGATTGCAGCCGTTTCTGCTTTTCAAAGGAGGTGGCATAATTCAAAAAAATGAGAAAACAAATATCTCAACCATTCCATTCTTTTCAGAGAATCTTGTGGACTGGACAGAAGGTCAAGGCAGGAGCTTTCAAAGTCTTGTCGGTTCAGTTTTTCTGTGCAGAGGGTGGGACACAGAAGAGAGATTTATTATTCAGGGGAAAATATCAGTGTCTCAGAATGCCTGAGCCAAGTAGTGGGTGAAAAACTGCAGGAAAAAAATGAGGGATGTTGAGTTTTGATGTGTAGGTAGGAGATTCAGGGCAGAGGTGGGGGCATGGGCGGGGCTGAGTCCCGGAAAACAGAGGAGGCGGGGCAGCCCTTAAAATAAGTAGGGCTTAGAGAAATCCGACTCACAACCTTTCTGTCACCATAAGCCTCTGGTAAATCTGTTCTTTGTATGAAAATTAAGGAAAGGGGATATGGTCTATGTTTGTGGCACATTGTTTACAAAAAAAGGACAGCATTATGAAATAACAAGATGCTCCATCCACGTGCGCAACTCATTCAGCCAAAGTGAAATAAGACGTGAAAAGAATTATAAGTGATTCTGAAGAATTCCAAAGGCATTAGGAAGGATTTAGGCTTTCCCCTGTGAAGACTAAATTGGGTTATATGTCATTGATGTTTAAAGTTGGATGTTTTAAATTAGTTATGAGGCTGAACATTTTTTCATATGGGTTTTAATTTTTTTTTGGCTGTTCAATTTTTCTTCTGTGAATTGACTGCTCAGATCCAATGCCACTGGCATTCACAACTTACATGAAAATATTGTAACTGGGCTATATGGGAATAAGACAAAGCAAACTTCTCTCAGGCTTGACGTGGATGGGCTTTATAGTGATAAATAATATTTGTCAATATACTGGCTAGATATTCTTCCTAGAGGATGAGGGCTAACAAATGTCGATACCATTATGGGCCTCCAACAATTATTTGTTGTGTGTCTAAGAATGCTAGTTTTTTTTTTAATTACTTAATTAATTAATTTATTTATTTATTTTTGCTGTGTTGGGTCTTCGTTTCTGTGCGTGGGCTTTCTCTAGTTGTGGCAAGCAGGGGCCACTCTTCATCGCGGTGCACGGGCCTCTCACTATCGCGGCCTCTCTTGTGGTGGAGCACAGGCTCCAGACGCGCAGGCTCAGTAATTGTGGCTCACGGGCCTAGTTGCTCCGCGGCATATGGGATCCTCCCAGACCAGGGCTCGAACCCGTGTCCCCTGCATTGGCAGACAGATTCTCAACCACTGCGCCACCAGGGAAGCCCTGAGAATGCTAGTTTGACTCTGCTGAATGCCTGTTGCTAGAGGAAGGCTAGGAATATCTCACTCATATTCCAACAGCAACAAGAATTTCCTTCTCTACCACTTCCCCTCAAAACATTGTCTCTTAATTTCAAAATGGTCATGAGGGTTCAGAGATAAAATGAACATTTTCTCAGCAGGCTGAGTTATGATGTGCATTTTTCTAGACAACAGGAGTGGAGGAAGAAGCACTGCCAGTGCATTAAGACAATGCTTGGGACCGGGTTTAATGGCATACTAAAGTTTGGAGCCTGGGTTATGGAGACCATCAGACTCTACCCAGGAACACCCAGTTTTGGAGCTAAATGCCAGACTACTTGGTTGATCTCTTTTTTCCTTGCTAATGAGGTGTTCAGTTTTCAGTAAAGTATACTTGGCAAAAAAAGAAATCCAAAGGTGACTTTGTTTTGCTTCTGATTTGAACACTATCAGAATGTCCATAAAAAAAAAGTCAATCTCAAAAGGGCTTATCATCACAAGAGCAATATTTTAAGAGTAAAAAACTTCAAAAGCAGGATGGGATTCTGTTTGTTTTCCTGCTGGGATAGATAGTATCTCCCAGGATCTTCCTTTGGGAATCCTTGTCAGAGGATGAAAAGAACAAGGTTTATGTAGGCAGCGCAAGCTCCTATTCCCTTCAGGGGGGGGGGGCAAAAAAAAAAAGAAACAAAAACAAACAAATAAACCAAAAAAAAAAAAATTACCTCTTCCAGTAGTTTGCCATGTGGATATAGTAAAATTTTACTTGATCTGCTGTTAATTGATCACTGTAAAAAGAAAATAGATTTTTAAAAAAATTTTTTTTTTTCCAGTACGCAAGCCTCATCACTGTTGTGGCCTCTCCCGTTGCGGAGCACAGGCTCCGGATGCGCAGGCTCAGCGGCCATGGCTCACGGGCCCAGCCGCTCCGCGGCATGTGGGATCTTCCCGGACCGGGGCACGAACCCGCGTCCCCTGCATCGGCAGGCAGACTCTCAACCACTGCGCCACCAGGGAAGCCCTAGATTTATTTTTAAAACTTATTTAATCAACACATTTTGTTAATTTTCTGCCTGAATGGGAGGAGGCTGAAGGAGAAAAATATTGAGATCAAAATCCCTTTGGGCCCAGATCATTGATAAATTGATTATCATGCTAATCAAACCCCCAAGCTGGAGAGCAGGAAACCTGGGGACAAGTTTATTAGGTTCACTTAAGTAAACCTAGGTCTTGGAATTGCAGTGGCATTGCTTATAGCTCTAACTTATTCTAAGGAGCAGAACAGAACTGGCAACCTGATTCAACTTGTCTTGCTGCCTCTAAGGAAATCCTGATCTTGTACGCCCTGGGTTTGTGAGAGCAGAACAAATCTTGCCTCTAGTAGATGGGGACAGAGTCAAAAGTGCCAATTGCACCTGAAATGGACTTACTTCATCAACTTAACCCTAAAGAAACTGAAATGTAGATTCAGAGTTCATGGGTAACCCTGATACAGACCTGGCTGTGGGAATGATGTGGGGGTTTTGTCTCCCCACAGATTATTTGCAGACTGTGGTCTGGAATTTTCTTCTTACAGGTGTCTGAACTCCCACCGTCTTCTCTGTATTAGACTCTTTGATTTACAAATGACAGAAAACCTAATTCAAATTGGCTTAAGCAGAAACAAAAGAAGACTGTATTGGCTTGGGAATGGCAATATGTCAGGCCAGATCTAACTTCAGATTGCCTTGATCCAGGGGCTAAAATGATGCCACCAGAACCAATTCAGCCATCATCTCTTCATTCTGCCTTCTTTAGTGGCTTCATTCCCAGTTCTGTGTGGAAGCAAGCGGGAAACTTGGAGCTCCAACCCAGCATCCTTCAAGTTCACATCTCATGGAGAAATAGAACTCCATTCACTAGATAGTCCAGATGCAAGCTGG
Source organism: Aethalodelphis obliquidens (assembly GCF_003676395.1). Lineage (NCBI taxonomy): Eukaryota > Metazoa > Chordata > Mammalia > Artiodactyla > Delphinidae > Aethalodelphis > Aethalodelphis obliquidens. The sequence continues at coordinate 15,478,278 of NW_020837980.1, read as the reverse complement.
AACTGACTCCCATCAGCCCCGAGGTCATAAGCTCACCCCCAAATGAATCACTGTGGCCAGGAGGATGGAATTTTCTTCTCGTGCAGTCTGAGTCTCGTACCCATTGCTGGAGTAGGGTGGTGGTGTCAACTATGGCAGAATTTTGTATTAGGAGAGTGGAGAAAGGAGGTTAAGCAAAGGAAATGGAGGATGCGTTGATACCCCCAAAGAGGCGGTGGATGCTGCCAAAAGACCACAAAGTCCAGTACATGGTTCTGCATGCTTACTGATGAGATCGCAAAGCCCAGCTCTCTCCGAACACTGACACAGATTTAATTGGAATAGGAATTAGCACAGTAAGCTTTTCGTCAAAAGACCCAGTGTCCCATGCCTCATGAAGCCACTGCAAGACAGTCACCTTTTCTTGCCAGCCCCTCGGAAAATAGAAATTTCACCTCTAAGAAATAGGCTGCTGATCTCGAAAGAAGTGAACATATGAAACGCTGTCATTTCTTGTCATACACTTTTCTTTTTTGTTTAAAAAAAAAAAAGCATGAATGTTGAGGGCCTGGTATCAGCTTACTGGGATGTTGTTTACTGGGGAGAGTTATCCAGGTTTCAGAGTCAGAGTTGGGTCTGAGATAAATGTGATACTACCATAAAGATATTTTCAGACACAAGGAACACCATTAATCTGGTACCAGTATCAGTCAACAGTTGAAGTTTCTTAAGGCCTTTTCTTGGTCTTCTTTGTGTGATACACTTTATCTAAAGGAGATCATCCACTTCAAAAGCAGTCATATGTTGGTAGATACTACTCACATCTTTCACCAGATGAGATTCATTTCCTAGACCCAAACTATAATTCAATTCTTACTGGCATCTGAAACCCATTATATTTAGTATTGAACTCATTATCTCTAGTCTTGTTCTGCTGACTGTGTTCCCTGTCTCAGTTTATCATATCATCATCATCAGCCCAGTCATCCAAGCCATAAACTTCCCTCTGCCTATTGACTTCCTTGCATCTCTCAAACCATCTTTTATAGGATTCCCACTTGGGTATTTGTCTACATTCAAACAACATTTCATGTGTCTAAATTTCAAACCCACTATGTGTCAGGTCTGTTTTAGGTGTTGAGGATACCACAGTAAACAAAACAAAAGTTCTTCTCTTATAAAGACTATATTTTAGTGGGAAGAGAGAAGCAATACCTGAAGAAATATAAATAAAATGGGGAAGGGGTAGAGGGAGAGCTGAGAGTAGTGAATTGCTATTTTCTGTAGGGCAGTAGTGGAAAGTTTCCTTAATAAAATAGTATTTGACCAAAGAGAGTTTACGGAAGTGAAGGAGCCAGCAGTGTGGATATTGGGGTAAAATGAGATGAAGTTTATGGAATAGCAGAAAATACAGAGGTGAGAGTGTGTATGAAGAATAACAGGGGGTTCCTTGTAGCTGGAGTGGAGGGAGCAAGGGGCATAATGGGAGAAGGTGAGGCCAGAGGGGATGGCGGGGGTAGGGTGGGATCAATCAGGGGAGGGCAGTGTAAGGTTTTGGCTTTTATGGAGTGAGATGAGAAGCCATTGGAGAGTTTCAGGTTAAAGAATGAGTTAATCTGACTGCCATCCTAAAAAGAATCATATTAAGACCAGGTGGAAAACAGACTATAATTTTAAAGTTGTTATGGACTGAGTGGTATCCCCCCAAATCCATATGCTGAAGCCCTAACCCCCAGTGTGAATGTGTTTGGAGATAAGGCCTTCAAGGAGGTAATTAAGATTGAATGAGGTCATAATATTGGGGTGCTAAGGACTAGTGTTCTTGTGAGAAGGGGAAAAGACACCAGATCTCTCTCTCTCCTCCGACAGGGGCACAGGGGAAAGGCTATATGAGGAAACAGCAAGAAGGCAGCCATCAACCAACTGAAAAGAGAGGCCTCACCAGAAGTCAGCCCCGATGCCGCCTTGATCTTGGACCTCTAGCATATAGAACCGTAAGAAAATGTATTTCTGTGATTTAAGCCACCCAGTGTGTGGTATTCTGTGATGGTAGCCCTAGCAGGTTGATACAAGGGTAACATCTGCTATTATAACAAAGGGAAGAAGTGGCAGACATGTCAGATGTTGCTGATGTTTCAGTGAAGTTGAAATTGACAATGATTGGCAATTGGGAAAACCCTGGTGACCCTGATATGGCTGTTTCATTGGATCGGAGTGAGCTGAAGAGAGAATGGGAAAAGGGGAAGTAAAGACCAAACATGGACACATTTTGGAAGAATTGGAATATAAAAAGGAATAGTGAAATGGAGTAGTAACTTGAGGGTGACTGTGGGAACATGAGAGGGGTCCTTTAAGATGAGAGATCCTAAAACAGGTTTTACGTTGATAGGAACAATCTAGTAGAGAAAGAAAAAAATGTCATGATCTGTAAGAGGGAGGGAGAATTGTTGAGTGGCCCTAGGAGGTGAGATCTGTGTTCAAGTGTGGACCTTGGTCTTAAATAGGAACACAGACAGGTCGTTCACTGTACCAGGAAAAGGTAGGGTAAATGGGTACTGATGCAGGTCAGTCAATAGACACTGACAGTAGGAGAATGTGGGCGCTCTTTTCTGATGGCTTCAACATTTTGAGCAACACAGGAAGCAGGGTCATCAGCTATGAGCAAGGACCAGGAGAAAGGTATGGAGGGTTGAGGAGAGATGAGAAGGTGTGAAAGAGTCTTCTAGAAGATGCGGGGAGGGGCGTGAATACAGTCAGCAAATGTAGAATTGTTGCTTGTCCTCCACGATTATGGGTTTAGAGTGAGATAGAAGAACTAAGGGCTTTTCTTCAGCCTTGTTCAACTCTGAGGCTGTAGGTGCAGAGGAGACAGAGTTGGTTTAACCAGCACTGGGATTTTGCAGGGTCTGTCAATCAGGCTACAGTCAGAAGACAAGAACCACATCAGGAACTGGAACAGGGAACATTTACTATAAACAATACCTAGGCGAACCAGGGCTAACTGTTAAAGGGGTAAGGATAACTCTAAGGTACGCAGAGGTCACCACTGCACAGAGTGGCTTCCAGGTCTCAGGCTGGAGGAAACGTGAACACAGAAGGAATCTGGAAACCTGGAGGAGGGCCACACAGGACTGAGGTTCAGGTTTCTGAGGAGAGAGCATGGCTGCTGTAGGAGCTGTGTGCTGAAGAGTGATGCTGACCAGTGAACGGTGCCACTATGCTGGGTGCTGCTGGGATGTCCACCAGCCAATCCGCTTGTGTCACGAAGTAAACACGACACCAGAAGTGCCTTCTTCCTCCTCCAGGCTCGCAGGCTCCCTCCAGGGCCCTCTATTGGCAGGGCCTGTCTTGGAGCAGCAGGTAAAGAAGAAATGAAGTCTGCAGAACCCAGCTCCCACATCACAGAGCAGGGCAGCCAAGGGTGGGTTTGGACGGAAAGGCAGGAACAGTAACTGGCACAACCAGGTGAGCCCAAGGGAAAGGGAGAGAGGGCAAGAAAGTGAGGCTGTTTGCCAGGGAGGGATTATAATAATGAATCATGGAATCTTACCAGAGAAAGGAGGGAGGAGAGGAAAAAGGAGGTGAGAGGCAGTAGAAAGAAGTAGGATTCGGGGTCACCATGTACTGCAGTCCATGTGAATGACAGTCTCTAGAAGTATGCAGAGCACGACCTGCTCCACTGTTTGCCAAGGCCCTGGAAGGCACCATGGGACTCAGTGGGACCAAAGAGAGATTGGAGGAAGGTTCTAGGCACGAGCAAATCTGGTCTTGCTCTGCCACTTTCCAACATCTTCATAAAGCTCTACTAGACTGATCCAGTTGAAGAAAGTCAGCCGATAAACTAATTTCTAAGATCTTTCCATTTACTCTAAGGAACATGGAGAAGGTCAATGTCCACCCAAACTGTTACTAAACATTGCAAAACTCAGGACTCTTTCAGTGCGTTTCTCCTTTATTTTCTAAGCCAAGAAAGACAAAACCAAGAGCTTTAGTTCCAGTAATTGTATAGCCAAGCAATGAAGTATTAGATATGTTTTCCAAACCACTTGAAGAATCTCATCTTCCCCTGCATCTTCATTTCCTCCACGTCTCCCTGTACCCGCCCTCTTTAGAATCACTGACCTAAACATATAATTGTCTAATAGGGGAATTTCAGCTGTCTCCTAGAAGCCGCCCAGGAAGAAATCTCAGGCTCGAAGCGTTTTACCCCTAAAAATCATAGTAGTAACTGACAGCCGACTCTGCCTGCGGTAACTATAACCTGTCAGAGTTCACAGGTGCTTGCTTATCGCAAGGATGCGTGAATCACACCAGTCTCACATTTCTTAGGAGGGGCCCACCCTCCAGCAATATATATATATATTTTTACATATTTCTTGGAGTATAATTGCTTTACAATGGTGTGTTAGTTTCTGCTTTATAACAAAGTGAATCAGTTGTACATATGTTCCCATATCTCTTCCCTCTTGCGTCTCCCTCCCTCCCACCCTCCCTATCCCACCCCTCCAGGCGGTCACAAAGCACCGAGCTGATCTCCCTGTGCTATGCGGCTGCTTCCCACTATCCAGCAATATTTTGACAAAAGGACAGCTTTCAGGAAGGTATAGGATCTTATTTAAGTGAAAAAATAAGTCATAATAATAATAGTCATTTTTCACCCTAGGACCATAAAGGAGGCTGAAATGAATGAATCTGCAGAGTCAGAAACACTGCTGATGGCGCTAGGTCAAGTTTGGTTTGGAGCTGTTTATTGACTCAGCACTAGCAGACCCCAGACTCATGTGGGGCAACAAGTGGTGTGGTCCTAATTTCTTTATCTGCCTTTTTTTTTCAAAAAACCCTACTCATCCAGATCTCTTAAGGGGAAGCTGCCTCCTTCTCTTTTTTCTTAGCAGCACCACATGGCATGCAGGATCCTAGTTCCCCGACCAGGGATTGAACCCGTGGCCCCTGTAGTGGAAGTTCAGAGTCTTAACCACTGGACCGCCAGGGAAGCCCCTTGCTGCCTCTTTTTAATCTACCTATGCAATGTGAAATTCAGAGCGTATTACACCACCGTCCAATAAAGGTGGGCTTTTAAAGGAGAACTGGAGAGTGATACACAGGGTTTCCTAATCACTACACCTAATTGCAAAGAGGGGTGAAGAATTTTTCATGAGTATCTGAACTATAATTAAGCACAAATAATCAACTATGAACTTTCTGTTATTTTAGCAGTGTGTTCTGAGGCTACCACAATTTTCCCAGCAGGACATAGATTACTGTTTGTGGTAAATCATATGAGTATGAAAAAAACGGCATACAACCAAGTGGGAAATCAGGGAGGTAAGACTCCAAGAAAGTAGTTCTAAGAATTCCTGAGTCAGGAAGAGGTAGGAGACATTTTAGAGGCTAAATGGAGAAGAATTAAATAAAAAGAAAAACCCAAATAAACATGAAATGGAGGAAAGGGCAGGTGGAGAGGCAGGACTGAAAGGCAAGTATAGGGATCATATCTCTAACCAGCTGGGGAGATCAATCAAAAGCAATAATTTTCCAACCTAGACTTCATTAGAAAAGTGTTCACTCCATGGGGACAAATTCAGCTTCTAATTTTTTTTTACCCACAGCAATTGATTACTGGATGGGCAAGGTACACGCAGGGTAGGATTTCTTATTGTGTGGGAGTAAAGATTCTAGAAGGAAGGCTGTTCATTGGGGGGTGAATATGGAAAGTGGAAAAGTGTTCTTGCCCTTCTAAGGTCAGGGCGTTCATTCATTTTTCTTTAATTTCACATTTCTTTGGCATTTCCTAGGTGTTCGGCAAAAACACTTTTTCACATTTGTGAGCCAGACCAATAACTTCGCTCCTTTCATGGTACTTATATTTTGGCTAAAGAGAAAGACAATATACATGTAAGTAATCAAGATAATAGCAGGCAATTATATCCCCTGTGAAGAAATTACAGCAGAATGGTGGGATAGAGTATCCATTTTCTTGCATAGAATGAATTATTAGACACTTTTATCTTTCCTCCCTCCCTCTCTCCTGCTGTTCTTTTCGTCCTCCTTTTCATTCTTCACACATTTTGTTAAGCCTGTATTATGTGTCAGGTGTATCTGGTTCATATTTTTATACTCCCTAACCCTCACCTGAGATAGTGTTTCGCACCTAATAGGCACTCTGAAAGTTGTTTGAAAGATTTAGTTATTCACAGACTTTGATTTTAGTAAATGAAGGACATAAGGTGTCAAAAGACAGAAAAGACAAAAATTAAGCATAATTAACACAGAAACAGGTTAAAATTAGATGACAGTGAGCCTTATTGGCACAAATTATGACTATATCAATATGGCATTTGAAATAGCAGGACGGCATCATTTATCTCACTTTTGTGTCTCATCTGTCTTATGAATTCGGAGAAGGCAAGGCATTTTGCCAAATTTAGAAGCAATTCAAATTGTACGTATTAAGAGTTTCTACGGAAACCTGTGTATGTCTGTATTTGATTGCTGGCAAGATAAAAATTTCCTAGTTAAAAGAAAATCAGTTCTTAAAACAATGAGAATGGAAGGGAGGGAAAGAGACAGAGAGACAGTGACAGAGAGACAGAGAGAGAGCAAGAAACCCAATGTGCACAGTTAATTGTAAATAATCAGAATCAGATGGTCTGACCTCTTCTTAAGAGGCAGAAGGGAAAACAAAGGGAAAACAGTGATGGGCAGAATGCATTTTGGAGGTCGTTGCCTTTCATCACAGAGCCTTCGTGTGTTGGGTGACTAACAAGTTTAGGCCGATTTCCCCTGGTAAAGTAGCTTTGGATGACACAAGCCAAACATTTTTCCTCTTAATTCTCCTGGTAATAGCAATTTATATTTTTCAAGCAGTGTGAGAATGGAGGAAGGCACACGAATGCAGATGCCAGACCTTTCTTCCCACCTCATATGTAAATGTTATAATAGGATTTATCTGACTTAGCAGTACAGTAGAGTGAAGGCACCCAGAATTCATTTTGATTTCTACTCCCGCTCACAAAGGCTCCATAGGCTTGTAGAAAAGATCAGCATGAAGCAGAAAAAGTCACAGCCCCACTAACACTTTCAGGAAGTGTGGGTTTACCGTAACATACAAACCAATCCGAAATCTAAGTCAGAAAGTTATGGGTGTCTAAGGGTGGAAGACGTAGGCAGATAGATGTTGCAATTGGTATTATGTTGCATTTCAACATTTTTGCATAAATTCCCTCAACCTAAGGCATATAAACACATATTCATGAAAGAACCCACATGACTATTTTCAGGAGATTACATAAAATATTTATGTCCCTCTGTCCTCCTAACCAATTACTTTCCCTAAGGAAAAAATATAAAAAGTATGAAATGTGATTTAAAAATTTACCTTGTAACAAGTAACTGGCAATTAACTCATTCACAGCCACATTTCTTTGTTCTCAGTTACAGCTGGGATGTATTGTAAAATAACTATCACTTCTGAACTTTTCAAACTGGGATCCACCATATCAATGGTGGCAGGCAACTCAAAACACAATGTAGATTTTGTATCAATCAGAATGTCAAATGATCTCATTAGAGTTTCAGGTCTATATGTGGGTGAATTTCAACTACTCCGCGTTTCCTGCGTGAAAGTTTAGCAAAGATTAAGTCATTTACCATAGACAGTTGGCAGAAGTAGCTGAGTAGAAGCTTTGATGAAATGTGTCAATCATTTTCCAGCAACTCTGCCTTTGACAGTCGGCTGCCGGGAGTAACCGCTGTCACTAAGCTACACCAATGTGGCTGGAGTTCTTTTGACCTAATATTTCTTCTCTACATTTTTGCCTTTAACTTGTTTGTGAACGCTTTACTTCTACGATTGTTTTTACTCTTAAAATTAACTTTCTGACGATCATACCCTGGAATTCTTTTTCGAAAAAAAAATTGGGGGGGAATAATAAATTGAAGGGATGAGATTTAGAAGTTGTATGAAGAAACAGCACATAGATAGTACATAATTAAAGAGTGAATGTACCTACTATCCCATTTATATAATATTTTGTTCCCAGTTTTACTTAAGATTAACTACCTACTCTTACTTAGCTTAATTCTCAGAGTCAAATATTGTTTCTGGTCTTGTCCCTCTCATAAGTCTGAAGTAAATCCAGTGTCTGGTAGTGCTGGTATACAGCATAAACGCTAAACATCTGCTTGTGACATAACTATGTAAAGCCAAAAAATCTTGGCCTTCCAAGGGTCTCAGTAACAGATCACTGCAGGAATTATTCCAACTATTTCAGAATCTGAGCTTCCAAAATACTGCACTTCTCTTTCTCTGAGGAATTGGTAGTGATCAGATACTAATAAAATTTGCAGTCTCTGAACATGTACACAAATATCACATAAAATGATAAGCAAATTTAACACATAGAAAAATGAATTTGAAGCAATGACCATCTGTTATTACACAGTGATTTTACCCAATCTTTACATATTTTTCTTAAACTAAAAGAAGCTACTTTAAATTTATCTTATATAAAAAATAGCACCAGGTTCATGACTTGTGTTTGAAAGTGTCTCATGGAATTCTTAGCCACACAGCAGTATTTTTAGTTAATAACTCAGTAATAACTGAATAGACTGACCTTTTATAATGAAATGTATTAGCCTGGGCATTATTACCATAAACCGGAAGCAGAGGACCTTCTAATTCAAAACTATCCTCTCAAATTAGCTTAGGTGTGTTTTAAAATTTGAATATTCATTTTAGGATTTTACATGTTGATTTAAGGCATTTGTGAAAAGGCATGTATTAAGGAAAATGAACCAAACAGTAGAAGCATTGTTAAATGTTTTCTAAATATAAAGGAACATAATTTGGGTTTAATTTTTAAAGGAGAATATTTTACTTAAAAAAATTGACAGTTTTGTTGTGAGATCTTGAAAACCTTTAGTAGGTGAATTAGCAAGTGGCATTGATTTGAGGGGGAAAAAGACATGTCAACAGATAATTACAATAAAGTGTGATAAGTGCTATTAGGAGGATTTGTGCCAGGTCCTCTGAGAGGGCTCCTCCCCTTCCATATGGGAATTTTGGCAGTGACAGAATCAGGGTGTGGGTGAATTTGCAGAAGTGATGGCAATCAGGTCAGAGGATTAAAGAACGCTTGAAGTAGGGACTTAAAACAGTCTTTCTTCTGATGTTATATTGACTTTGAAGGAAATAATGTTAAATAGGATAAAAAAAAGACATTATTACAATTATCTAAGAACTCACTCTGGCATTCTAATTGAAATTAAAATTCCACCTAAAATTGAATACAGCGATAATGCTTAAAATTTATTCAGCACTTTGTGCTTTATAGAGTAATTTCTCATTGTGTTAGCATTTGCTTAAAAAGTAATATAATTTTTAATATATTCATTCATATACCATTCATTCATTCAATATATATGCTCTGTGCCAGATACTGTGTCAGGAGTTGATAATTCCGGGAAGAGTAAGACATTGGTCCTGTGTTGTTTACAGGACTGTATGCCACCTAGACTGTGAACATCTTTTTTTTTTTTAACATCTTTATTGGAGTATAATTGCTTTACAATGGCGTGTTAGTTTCTGCTGTATAACAAATTCAATCAGCTATACATATACATATATCCCCATATCGCCTCCTTCTTGTATCTCCCTCCCACCCTCCCTGTCTCACCCCTCTAGGTGGTCACAAAGCACCGAGCTGATTGATCTCCCTGTGCTATGCGGCTGCCTCCCACTAGCTGTTTTACATTTGGTGGTGTATATATGTCCATGCCACTCTCTCACTACGTCCCAGCTTACCCTTCCCCCTTCCCATGTCCTCAAGTCCATTCTCTACATCTGTGTATTTATTCCTGTCCTGCCCCTAAGTTCTTCAGAATCATTTTTTTTTTTTTTTAGATTCCATATATATGTGTTAGCATACGGTATTTGTTTTTCTCTTTCTGACTTACTTCACTCTGTATGACAGACTCTAGGTCCATCCACCTCACTACAAATACTCAATTTCATTTCTTATTATGGCTGAGTAATACTCCATTGTATACATGTACCACATCTTCTTTATCCATTCATCTGTCGATGGACACTTAGGTGGCTTCCATGTCCTGGCTATTGTAAATAGAGCTGCAATGAACATTGTGGTCCATGACTCTTTTTGAATTATGGTTTTCTCAGGGTATATGCCCAGTAGTGGGATTGCTGGGTCATATGGTAGCTCTATCTTTAGTTTTTTAAGGAACCTCCATACTGTTCTCCAGAGTGGCTGTATCAATTTACATTCCCACCAACAGTGCAAGAGGGTTCCCTTTTCTCCACACCCTCTCCAGCATTTACTGTTTGTAGATTTTTTGAGGATGGCCATTCTGACAGGTGTGAGGCGATACCTCATTGTAGTTTTAATTTGCATTTCTTTAATGATTAGTGATGTTGAACATCCTTTCATGTGTTTGTTGGCAATCTGTGTATCTTCTTTGGAGAAATGTCTGTTTAGGTCTTCTGCCCACTTGTGGATTGTGTTGTTTGTTTTTTTTGATATTGAGCTGCATGAGCTGCTTGTAAATTTTGGAGATTAATCCTTTGTCTTTTGCTTCAAATGCAAATATTTTCTCCCATTCTGAGGGTTGTCTTTTTGTCTGATTTATGGTTTCCTTTGCTGTGCAAAAGCTTCTAAGTTTCATTAGGTCCCATTTGTTTATTTTTGTTTTTTTTTTCCATTTGACTAGGAGGTGGGTCAAAAAGGATCTTGCTGTGATTTGTGTCATAGAGTGTTCTGCCTATGTTTTCCTCTAAGAGTTTTACAGTGTCTGGCCTTATACTTAGGTCTTTAATCCATTTTGAGTTTGTTTTTGTGTATGGTGTTAGGGAGTGTTCTAATTTCATTCTTTTCCATGTAGCTGTCCAGTTTTTCCAGCACCACTTATTGAAGAGACTGTCTTTTCTCCATTGTATATTCTTGCCTCCTTTATCAAAAATAAGGTGACCGTATGTGCGTGGGTTTATCTCTGGGCTCTCTATCCTGTTCCATTGATCTATCTTTCTGTTTTTGTGCCAGTACCATACTGTCTTGATTACTGTAGCTTTGTAGTATAGTCTGAAGTCAAGGAGCCTGATTCCTCCAGCTCCGTTTTTTTTTCTCGAGATTGCTTTGGCTATTCAGGGTCTTTTGTGTTTCCATACAAATTGTGAAACTTTCTGTTCTAGTTCTGTGAAAAATGCCAGTGGTAGTTTGATAGGGATTGCACTGAATCTGTAGATGGCTTTGGGTAGTATAGTCATTTTCCCAGTGTTCATTCTTCCAATCCAAGAACATAGTATATCTCTCCATCTGTTTGTATCATCTTTAATTCCTTCATCAGTGTCTTATAGTTTTCTGCATACAGGTCGTTTGTCTCCTTAGGTAGGTTTATTCCTAGGTATTTTATTCTTTTTGTTGCCATGGTAAATGGGAGTGTTTCCATAATTTCTCTTTCAGATTTTTCATCATTAGTGTATAGGAATGCAAGAGATTTCTGTGCATTAATTTTGTATCCTGCTACTTTACCAAATTCATTGATTAGTCCTAGTAGTTTTCTGGTAGCATCTTTAGGATTCTCTATGTCTGTGTCATGTCATCTGCAAACAGTGACAGCTTTACTTCTTCTTTTTCGATTTGAATTCCTTTTATTTCATTTTCTTCTCTGATTGCTGTGGCTAAAACTTCCAAATCTATGTTGAGTAATAGTGGTGAGAGTGGACAACCTTGTCTTGTTCCTGATCTTAGTGGAAATGGTTTCAGTTTTTCACCATCGAGCACGATGTTGGCTGTGGGTTTGTCATATATGGCCTTTATTATGTTGATGTAAGTTCCCTCTATGCCTACATTCTGGAGAGTTTTTATCGTAAATGGGTGTTGAATTTTGTCAAAAGCTTTTTCTGCATCTATTGAGATGATCATATGGTTTTTCTCCTTTAATTTGTTCATATGGTTTATCACATTGATTGATTTGTGTACATTGAAGAATCCTTGCATTCCTGGGATAAACCCCACTTGATCATGGTGTATGATCCATTTAATGTGCTGTGGATTTCTTTTTGCTAGTATTTTGTTGAGGATTTTTGCATCTATGTTCATCAGTGATATTGGCCTGTAGTTTTCTTTCTTTGTGACATCTTTGTCTGGTTTTGGTATCAGGGTGATGGTGGCCTCGTAGAATGAGTTTGGGAGTGTTCCTCCCTCTGCTATATTTTGGAAGAGTTTGAGAAGGATAAGTGCTAGCTCTTCTCTAAATGTTTGATAGAGTTCACCTTTGAAGCCATGTGGTCCTTGGACTTTTGTTTGTTGGAATTTTTTTTTTTTTTTTTGCGGTATGCAGGCCTCTCACTGTTGTGGCCTCTCCCGTTACGGAGCACAGGCTCCGGACCCACAGGCTCAACGGCCATGGCTCATGGGCCCCGCTGCTCTGCAGCATGTTGGACCTTCCCAGACCGGAGCATGAACCCGTGTCCCCTGCATCGGCAGGCAGACTCTCAACCACTGTGCCACCAGGGAAGCACTGTTGGAAGATTTTTAATCACATAGACTATGAACATCTTTGAGGGCTAAGGTTTGTAGCATTTAGGTACTCGTGAAATGTTCATTGAATGAATAAATCAGTGCATGTTTTGATCAATGTGGCAAATGATAAACTTATTGGTGCTGGAGTTAGAAGACCTGATTTTAAGTTTCAGCTTGGATATACTAGTATGATATTGGAAAGTTCATTTAGCCTTTTTCAGTCTCAGTTTCCCAATGTCGTGTAGAATCATCTCTCTCTTATAAGGTTTTCATGAGGATGGATGTGAAAGTGCTTTCTAATCTAAAATGCTGTGCTATTTAGATGTTAGTCATCACTGCAAATAAGATTCCAGTATTCTACATTATAGAGCAACATTTAAAGGGAAGTGATTCTATCAGAAGTAAAGCAATGTAGCCTTTCCAGAATGGATAAATCAAGTGTGCTGGTCATGGCAGGATGCCAGGTACCCTGGGGGAAATACATCAACTATTAGAATCAGAGGTCAAGACAGAAGGCTGTATAGGTGAGCAGACTAAAGGGCACTGGAAGTGTGACTTGTAGGTAGCGCAGATCTTAAAGAGCTGTAACTGAAGGTACAGTGTTCTAAGTCTGACTAGCAACAAGGCAAGCTTGCTTCAGGGGCAGTGAATGGTTCCAGCTGTCATCACACAGACATCTGGATTTTGGTTTTGGTATTCTGACAATATTTGGAACTGCACTGAATGGGAGCTAAGGAACTGGATGGGTTTATAGATAAAAGGGTATCATGGATGTTGATAAAAACATGTGAAGACAAAATTAATTGAACTGAGGGGGGGTTCATAGGCTGGATGACAGGGATCATAATTATGATACTATTACTACCACCACTACCACCAATATGTTGACAGTTTACCAAGCATTCTACCTTATTTCTATTAACAATCATAAAAAGCTTGCAAAGCACTTATTCTCGTTTTATTTTACAGATACAAGCATACATTCATAGAAGCATATACATGCTGATAAGTGACTTACAAGCATCAGGTGCCACATTGTAAGCAAATTGACTCAGCTCTTACAAATCCAGGTCCCCTGCTAATTCATGTGAGATGCCTGCTTCTTTATGTCAGGACACCAGGATGTCAGGGTGCAGTACAGCTTGGACTGAGGGAACAGCATTTGCTACAGGATGCCTTGAATTATTTTTTACATATATATGTTTTCTCCCTTATGAAGTGGAAGCTTCTTTTTTTTAATTAATTTTATTGGAGGATAGTTGATTTACAATGTTTTATTAGTTTCAGGTGTACAGCACAGCGATTCAGTTATGCATATACATACATTCATTCTTTTTCAGATTCTTTTCCCATATAGGTTATTACAGAATATTGAGTAGAGTTTCCTGTGCTATACATTAGGTCCTTCTTGATTATCTACTTTATAGTAGTGTGTGTATGTTAATCCTGAGTTCCTAATTTATCCCTCCCCACCATGTTTCCCCTTTGGTAACCATAGGTTTGTTTTTTGATGTCTGTGAGTCTGTTTCTGTCTTGTAAATACGTTCATTTATATCCTTTTTAAAAAATTAGATTCCACATGTGAGTGATATCGTATGATATTTGTCTTTCTCTGTCTGACTTACTTCACTTAATATGATAATCTCTAGGTCTGCCCATGTTGCTGCAAATGCCATTATTTCATTCTTTTTTATGGCTATATTCCGTTGTATATATTCCATTGTATGTATGTACCACATCTTCTTTATCCATTCCTCTGTCAATGGACATTTATGTTGCTTCCATGTCTTGGCTGAAGTGGAAACTTCTTTAGAGCAGTAAACATGATCTTATTGTCCTTTTTCAAAGGGCAGTATGAGTACCTAGTAGATTGGATAAATTGATTTTAGCAATTATTTATATTATAATAATAAGCTATTCCATTCAAATAGTTAGCCATTCTTTCCATCTCTAACACAAATATACCAGTTTCACTACTGAGCCCATTTCTTTTCCATTGGGCTAGATCTCTCTAATATATCCCACAACCAGCACATCATGGCAAGCCTCATCAGGCAGGGAAGTTCCTAAGCATGGCTCCTTGATGACTTCTTTGTCCATGACCATGATCCTCTCTACTATAAACATAGCACATGGCACACCTAATCTGCAATGCATCATCCCTTTTTTTTCCTGCTTGCTTCTCCATTCTTCAAAATTAATATTTCAAAATTAAATATTCAGCTTAGTAAAGGAAGGAGAGACAAAAGGGAAAACATAATAAGTTGAAGTAGAATGAATGAAGAAAAACAAATTAAAGAAACGTCAGACTTTAAAACATTACTTGTATTCAAAATTAATTTGCATGTCTACGTATTCATAGAATGGAAGCTTAGGTGAGACCAGAATATGAAAGAGACACCCATTTTTATTGTTTATGAAGCTGCTTCTGGTAGTGTAGGATCTGTCTGGCTCTCATTGCATACCAGATTCTTTCTTACCTGGCCAGATCTTTTTAGAAACCAGCTAGCAAGGGCTTCACAGGGTGGCCAGCTGGAATTGACAGAGCTGGGACCGATGGCTGCAAAAAACCCTTACTCGGCAGTCCTCAACCAGCAGGCTATAACAGAAACATCTTGGGAGCTTTTCTGGCTCTCCAGGCCCATTCATCCTCTTGCCAATGAGATATCAGAATGTCTCATGGAGCATGTAAAAGTTGAAAAATCTTCTGGTTGATTGGACTCCCTCTGCCTATTGTTGGTCTGAGGATTGCTGGCTAGGGTTTAATTTTTGAATTCAGTCACTTCTGGATTCAAGTCTTGGCCACTTGCCAGCTCTGGATAAACTACATACACTCTGATCATCTTATTCTCTCATTTGGAAAATGCTATTAGTAACTCCTGAAATACTTAGACAAAATAGGCTAAAATATGTGCAAGACCTGTACAGTGAAATTTTTTTTTAAAAAAGACTGATAAGAGAAATTTAAAAAGACCTAATTAATCAGAAAGTTATATCATATTCATAGATTGGAAGATTTAATATAGTTAAGAGTAATTCTTCACAAATTGATAAACATCAACATATATTCCATACAGAATCAATCTAAAGCCAATAAAAATCTTAGTGTGAGTGTGATTTATAGATAAAATGATGAGTTGATCCCAAAATTTCCAAGGAGATGCAAAGGAGCTGGACTAGACAAAAACAATTTTGGGGCTTCCCTGGTGGCGCAGTGGTTGAGAGTCCGCCTGCCGATGCAGGGGACATGGGTTCATGCCCCGGTCCGGGAGGATCCCACATGCTGCGGAGAGGCTAGGCCCATGAGCCATGGCCGCTGGGCCTGCACGTCCGGAGCCTGTGCTCTGCAATGGGAGAGGCCACAACAGTGAGAGGCCCGCATACCACAAAAAAAAAAAAAGAAAAAAAACAATTTGGAAAAGAGAAAAGATGTCGATGATGGAAAAGATGGAAAACTTACACTATCTGATTTCAAGACCTACTATAAAATCATAGTAGTAAATACAGCATGATATTGGCATAATGATAGACATAGAGATCAGTGGAATGGAAGAGTGTTCAATTGATTTTTCACAAAGGTGCCAGGATAATTCATTGAGGAATTGAATTTTTAAATTAATTTTTTTTAAATCAGCTATATGTATGAAAAAAAAGAATCTCTACTCCTACTTCACAATATACATTAAAATAAACTGGAGATGGATCATAGATCTGAAGACAAGTAGTGAAAATATAAAACATATAGAATAAAACATAGAAAAAATTTTTTAACATTGGGGTAGACAAAGATTCCTTAGGGCACAAAAAGCATACAAGAAAATAGTTGATACATTAGACTGCATCAAATTAAAAGCTTCTGCTCTTCCAAAGACACCATTGAGTAAATGAAAAGGAAAGTAAAAAACTGAGGAAAACACTTGCAATATCTAACAAAGAACTGGAATCCAGAATGGATCAATTACTCCTACAATTCACTAAGAGGCAAACAACCCTGCAAAATGAGCAAGAGATTTGAACATATACTGTTAAAAAGAATATGTATAATGTCCAGTAAACACATGAAAAGATGCTGAACAGTATTAGTTGTTAGGGAAATTCAAGCTAAAACCAAAACCAATACAACTTCACATCCACTAGAATGGTTAAAATGAAAAAGACTGACAATACTTAGTGTTGGTGAAGAAGTGGATCAATGGAAAAAAGAAACCCTCATGTTTTGCTTGAGGGCATATAAAGTAGTACAATCACTTTGGGAAACAGTTTGACAGTTCCTTATAGAATTAAATATACACTCATACCTAACAATTCTACTCCTAAGTGTACATCCAAGAGAAATGAAAACGTAATGTCCACAGTAAGGTATGTATACAAATGCTCAGAGCAGCTTTTTAAATAACAGCCCCAAACTGGAAGCGACTCAGATATCTATCCACTGGTGAATGGATAAGTAAATTGTGTTTTAGCCATAAAATGGGATATTACTCAGCAATAAAACTGAATGAATTGATACAGCAACACTGGTGAATCTCAAAATATAATGCTGGGAAAAAGAAATCAGACACAAAAAAGTAGACACTGTATCATTCCATTTAAGTGAAATTTTAAAACAGGTAAAAAGAATGCATTGTGACAAATCAGATCCGTGGTTGCCTGGGTGAGGAAAGAGAGTGCTTGACCCAAAAGGGATTAAAGAGAACAGTTTGAAATGTTCTGTATTTTGGTTTACATGGTGGTCACATCATATATTCATCTAACAAAACTCATCAAACTTTATGCTTAAAATGAATTCATATTATTGTTTAAAATTGTACCTCCGTATAACTGACTTTGAAAAAATCCTGTCACCTTTAATTCCTGTGAGGAAAAGAACTTATACACACATATGCACACGATATATACATACACGTGCTATTTTATATATATATATATATATATATATATATATATATAGTACTTAGCAAGTGTCTTGCATATAGTAACAAAAAGAATAAATAAATTGTATATTTAATCTACTCTTACTGTTGTCATCAGGAGACTCTGAGTCTTACTGAAAATCAGGGCAATGGTAGAAATATATGGGAGTGTGGACTCATCAGTTAAATGTCGGTCAGACTGTCTGAAATTTTAGAGGGACTTACATGCCATCTTTTAAAAGTACAAACTTAAAAATGTATTGGGATAATCTGAGAGATCATCAGTAGTCTAAGGTTGTGTGCATATAAGAATGAAATACAAAATATAAAATGAAATACAGGAATGTAAGCTATGGTCATTATAGAGTGCCAGCAACTTATAGACAAAGACTCTGATTAAAAATTTTAAAAACCGGGCCTCCCTGGTGGCGCAGTGGTTGAGAGTCCGCCTGCCGATGCAGGGGACACGGGTTCGTGCCCCGGTCCGGGAGGATCCCACATGCCGCGGAGCGGTTGGGCCCGTGAGCCATGGCCGCTGAGCCTGCACGTCCGGAGCCTGTGCTCCGCGACGGGAGAGGCCACAACAGTGAGAGGCCCGCGTACTGCAAAAAAAAAAAATTTTAAAAACCCAAAACAACAGCAACAACAATAACAAAGAAAAAAAACCTACACGCAAATGAAGAAGATATTTTGTTAGCATATATGTAGGTTCTTCAATGAGAGTTGGTAAATATTGCAAGAGAAAAATTTGCAAGAGAAAGTTTTGTTGTTCTTTTAGATGCTTCATTTTGAAGAATCTGGAAGACATCCTTTACTGTGGGCATTGGTGCCGTATTCATACTAAGAACATGGGTACCATGATACAGGAACAAACGAACCATCAAAATGAAGTGGAAACTCGGTAGTGAACCAGCAGTGAGAGGCGATGCTGGACACCTCTCTGAGGTAAACTCCAAATGAACTGGAAAGTAACCCAGCCAGAAAAATTAGGTAATGGATTTGTGTCATCTTCTGGGTTCTGTACATTTGGGATCGGCTACCAGTGAAATTGTTTTGAATCTGGCAATGGACTTGACTCATGTGCCTTTGCAAAGGACTGTGGCCTTAAACTTAGGTAAAGAACAAAAAATATATGACATATTTATAGGATGGTTTATAGAAAAAATATTTGTAGTACTAAATTCAATGTTCAATGCAAGTTTTTAGAGCTGATTTTTCTACTTAAAATCTTCTGATCCATCAACCACATACCAACCAACCACAACATAAAAACCAGATGCCGTCTTAGGCTGTAAGATGACTAGCCTCTGCGCTGAAATGGCAAGGTAGGGAGTACGGGCTGTAGAGATTTCATTAGGAGGGCTGATTGTGAGGGAAGAACATGAAAACTATGTTGGGTAAGGAATGAATGCAAAGAGAAGGGTCAAATATTTGAAAATCTGTCAGTAAAAGAGAAAATAAGAATTTTTCTTTCCAGCTCTCAGGGCTGGAAACAAAGCCAATGGGTGGAAGTTACAACGTGGGAGATTTGAACTTGAATCATTGTAAAATATGGGTTTTCAGATGTTCTGCCTCTGCTGGAGTATTTTTGGGGGAGGGGGAGAAATCACCACAAGGCAGCTCCGTCTCCAGTGAATGGCTCTCACTGTTAACAGTGAGGAACCATTTCATAGTTAAAAGAGCAGACTCTAGAGTTTGAATTTCATCTCTGCCTGCGCTTCCTACATGACACTGGACACATGGCTTAAGCTTTCTGAGCTCATTTTCTCCGACTTGAGAATGGTACTTTCCTCATAACATTTTTATGACAGACTAATACACAGATGGTACTTAGCACAGAATCTAGCACTGAGTAAGTGTACATTAAATGTTACGTACTGGGCTTCCCTGGTGGCGCAGTGGTTGAGAGTCCGCCTGCCGATGCAGGGGACGTGGGTTCGTGCCCCGGTCCGGGAGGATCCCACGTGCCGCGGAGCGGCTGGGCCCGTGAGCCGTGGCGGCTGGGCCTGCGCGTCCGGAGCCTGTGCTCCGCAACGGGAGAGGCCACAACGGTGAGAGGCCCACGTACAGAAAAAAAAAAAAAAAATGTTACGTACTAATGACAATTACTACCTTTCTGGGGAATTGAGGTGGAGATTTCTGTGTGAAATGGGAGGTTGGGCAAGATGATCTCTAAAATTTCTTCCAATTCTATGTTTCAGTGGTTCAGCGTGTTGGGAAAGAGCCTTCGTCTCAGAGGTTTGCAGCTCCTTGGAAAGTGACATCTAGCCTTCGTTGTGGAATTGTATTCCATGAAAGTTTTGAAATGGTAAGCCTCATCTAGGTTAGATTTCACATGAATTTTCAAGCCAGTTAAAATGCTTACAGATGAGGCCGGGTTCTCTCTCCAGTAAGTCCTTTATCCACTTCGCATGTGCGATATTCTCAGAATGGAGCACAATGCCTTTTTCTGTTTTGTTTTGTTTTGTTTTCCCCAAGCACTCTACGTAAGTATGGAGGGTATAGTTATATGAGAGTTTATTAGAACATATTGGTCAACAGGCTAAAATAGATAAATGAATCTCCACCCAATTATACATCAATCCATATTTATTAAACACATACTAACACATACTATGACATAGACATATGCTAAGCACGGGAAATCCTACTCATCAAAGTCCAAATTAAATGATGCAGATGTGTATCATTTTCTATTGCTGTGTAACAGAAGATCCCCCAAATGAATGATTTTTTTGGTCTTAATTCAGCCACACAGTTCTTCTGGTCTTGGTTGTGGTCAGCTTCATCTTGGCTAGGCAGCTCTGCTTATGGCGGGTAGGTGGGATGTTGGCAGGAGTTATGGGGTGACGTGTCTCTCATTTTTCATCAGGCTAGCCTTGTTCTAATTGCAGAATCAGGGGTTCAAGAGAAAGAACTGAATCTGCAAGGCCTCCAGAGCCTCGGCTTAGAACTGACACATCATCCTTCTCACCAAACCCTAGTGACCAAAGCAAATCACAAGCCCAGCCCATACTCAGAAGGTGGGGTAATAGATCCCACCTCTTCATGGGAAGGTCTGCAACATTGCAGAGAGCATAGACCAGGAAGACCAGTAATTGGGGCCATTAGTGCAATCTGTCTTCCACAAGATGCAATCATCAAATAGACAAGAAATGCTAATATCACCCTGATACAGAATCAGACACTCTGCAAGACATTGTAAGAGATTAACCATATTCACTGTACAAAGCGTCTTGGAAGTAATAGAAAGGTGAGCTACACAGGGGCTCTGTCAGTTCTGCCTTTCTTTACTTAGACAGTGTTCCCAACAAAAGTCCAATAAGCTGATAAATATATAAAAATTTAAAACAGTAGATACAGCAATTATAAAATATTGTCCAGAGTAATTTAACCAAAGGTACCAGTGTAAATAGCCAGTGATGTGAGTGTTGCAGAGGTATGATGAGTAATTATATAGTGTGAGAACCAGGGACTTCTGTTTACAGATAAGGAGTTAAACTCTCACAGCAGTGCTAGAGAAGACTTTTGAATTAATGACCAATTTCAAACAAAGCATTTAATGTTACCACTTGAAATGTTTCAGTAATAATTCAAATGGTTTAATTCTAAGACACTTATGATTAAATTTCAAATAAGCTAAGGTATTATTAGACATTTATGGGAAAAATCATTTTTTCCCCCTGCAAATTAAATGTTCTTCTTTGACAACGATTCAAGTTATGATGGGGGTCCTTGTTTCCTTTTAATTATAGCCCAAACACTTATATGGATAAAACAGCAATATGATCGCTATTTCATTTTGGAGCCATTATTACCAAAATGCAAAATATCTCAATCTCTCACCCTGTCCCCCGCCTCCTAGGTTTTCTTTTTAATCCCATAAAAGCATCTGTCTTTGATTTCAAGTGGAGTACCTGCTGTGCAGGATGCAATGCAAATCCAATTTGTGTGTAACAAAACCAAATGGGCTGAAATGAACTCTGCATTTTAAAGATGTTTTTGTTTAATCATCGCCATCCCTCGTCTTTAATGAATGCATAATCAAGTTAAACTTCAGGCAAGAAATGGAATGGCTCTTCTTAAGACAGAGAAAGCAAATTCCTGTGATATCCCTCATTGCTGTTCTGCCTCCTATTCCTGCGTTGGCAGGAAAGAAAGAAGAAAGATCTTCAAATGCATATTATGGCAAACTGTTGAGAACCATGGCGTGAGCAGTACTACTGCTCATTTTTCTCTGCTATCTTCAGAAATCATTATAATTATTGTTTAGAGCAGAAAGTGAGGATGCAGGATTCCTGGGTTCTTATTTTGTTCTCCTTTTTTCTGTATCTCATGGAAGACAGGAGGTATAATAATAAAGTACTTTGGGCATTTAGAGGAGGGTACGCCATGAGGCATTTCTGAGCCACACGTCATCTACCCTAAATGTTGGTATGTAATTTCCTCAGTACAGAAGGTCTTTCTGGTAGTGAACTTGTGTGGTTCTTTCTTTTAGAAGGAGAGCATCTTCTCCAAAGACCATATGATGTCAGATGACTTTTAAAATTTTTTTTAAATTGAAGTATAGTTGATTTACAACGTTGTGCTAGTTTCTAGTGTACAGCAAAGTGACTCAGTTATATATACATATATATTCTTTTTCAGATTATTTTCCCTTGTAGGTTATTACAAAATATGGAGTAGAGTTCCCTGTGCTATACAGTAGGTCGTTGTTGGTTATCTATTTTATATATAGTAGTGTGTGTATGTTAACCCCAAACTCCTAATTTATTCCTCTTCACCCCTTTCCCCTTTGGTAACCATAAATTTGTTTTCTATGTCTGTGGTTCTAGTTCTGTTTTGTAAATAACTTCATTTGTATTCTTTTTTTTAGAGTCCACATATAAGCGATATCATATGATATTTGTCTTTATCTGGCTTATTTCACTTAGTATGATAATCTCTAGGTCCATCCATGTTGCTGCAAATGGCATTATTTCATTCGTTTTATGACTGAGTAATATTCCATTATGTCTCTCTTTCTCTCTCCCTCCCTCTCTCTCCCTCTCTCTCTCTCTCTCTCTCTCTCCCTCTCTCTCTCTCTCTCTCTCTCTCTCTCTCTCTCTCTATATATATATATATATATATATATACCACATCTCTGAATAAAACTATAATTTGAAAAGATACATGCACCCCAATATTCAGTGCAGCACTATTTACAATAGCCAAGACATGGAAGCAACCTAAATGTCTACTGACAGATGAATGGATAAAGAAGATGTGGTATATATGTATACCAGAATATTACTCACATGAGTTTTGTATAGTCATAATACTGGACAAATTAATTCCAAACAAGGAAATGGGATGAGAGAATATTTTGTAATGATAGACCTTAGAGATCATCTAATTTACTCATTTTACAGATGAGAAAGCTGAGCTTGAAATGTATACTGACTGATGTGGAGTCAGATGGTTAATGAGTAGGAGAGTTGGAGCTGGAACGCTGGTCTTTTGGTCCTCAGTCTTTACAAAGCAATCCTGCAGTATAACACTGAGTTACTGCAACACAGCGATGAACCTCACAAAGGAAATATATTCTAGAAGAATCGTTAAGGGATGAAATGTCTACACGAGCTTTTCATTCAAGGTGAATGCGAATTACAGCAGGATTAGGTGCAGTGTATGCAATGTACGGTTTTTGGTTGTCAAGCAAAAATCTAGAGATTT
This sequence comes from Aethalodelphis obliquidens, assembly GCF_003676395.1. Lineage (NCBI taxonomy): Eukaryota > Metazoa > Chordata > Mammalia > Artiodactyla > Delphinidae > Aethalodelphis > Aethalodelphis obliquidens. The sequence continues at coordinate 15,455,129 of NW_020837980.1, read as the reverse complement.
ATGAGGAGAATGTAGGTCTTCATTTCTTCTGACTACTTTTAATGGTTAAGAATTAGGGTTGACTTCATCTATAGCTGAGAGTCTACATGGTAAGATCTATAAAACTCTGAGATGGACAGTTACACACCTGCCTGAAATTCCAATATTGCAGCTTATTTTTATGTGATAAGGCATTGTCTTCTATTAGGAGAAAATTCTTTTGGAGCAGTAACACTGCCAACCAGCATCTGACCTTTACTCTTAAATTTTTAAAGGTTCATCAATTTCCTTTTTGATTAGGAACATCTCCCTGGGAGCAGGGTCCTGTGATTGTGTACCATGGTTAAGTTTTTTTTTTTTTTGCTTTTGTTTCCCTTGCCTAAGGAACAGTATGCAAAAAACATATTAACAAGACCAATGTCAAAAAGCTATTGTCTATGTTTTCTTCTAGAAGTTTTATGGTTTCAGGTCTTACATTTAATTCTTTAAACCATTTTGAATTAATTTTGTGCACGGTGTGAGAGAGTAGTCCAGTTTGATTCATTTCCATGTAGCTGTCCAGTTTTTCAACACCATTAATTGAAGAAGCTCTGTATTCCCCATTGTTTATTCTTGCCTTCTTTGTTATAGACTAATTGCCCATACAAGTGTGGGTTCATTTCTGAGCTCTCTATTCTTTTCTATTTTCTATGTGTCTGATTCGGTGCCAGTACCATACTATTTTGATTACTGTAGTTTTTTAACACCTTTATTGGTGTATAATTGCTTTACAATGGTATGTTAGTTTCTGCTTCATAACAAAGTGAATCAGCTATACATATACATATATCCCCATAACTCTTCCCTCTTGCATCTCCCTCCCTCCCACACTCCCTATCCCACACCTCTACGTGGTCACACAGCACATAGATGATCTCCCTGTGCTATGCGGCTACTTCCCACTAGCTGTCGCTTTATATTTGGTAGTGTATATATGTCCATGCCACTCTCTCACTTTGTCCCAGCTTACGCTTCCACTTCCCCGTGTCCTCAAGTCCATTCTCTAGTAGGTCTGCGTCTTTATTCCTGTCCTGTCCCTAGGTTCTTCGTTCTTCGTGAACTTTTGTTTTTTTTTTAAGATTCCATATGTATGTGTTAGCATAAGGTATTTGTTTTTCTCTTTCTGACTTACTTCACTCTGTATGACAGACTCTAAGTCCATCCACCTCACTACAAATAACTCAATTTCGTTTCTTTTTATGGCTGAGTAATATTCCACTGTATATATGTGCCACACCTTCTTTATTCATTCATCTGTCAATGGACACTTAGGTGGCTTCCACGTCCTGGCTATTGTAAATAGAGCTGCAATGAACACTGTGGTATGTGACTCTTTTTGAATTATGGTTTTCTCAGGGTATATTCCCAGTAGTGGGATTGCTGGGTGGTATGGTAGTTCTATTTTTAGTTCTTTAAGGAACCTCCATACTGTTCTCCATAGTGGCTGTACCAATTTACATCCCCACCAACAGTGCAAGAGGGTTCCCTTTTCTCCACACCCTCTCCAGCATTTACTGTTTATAGATTTTTTGAGGATGGCTATTCTGACTGGTGTAAGGTGATATCTCATTGTAGTTTTGATTTGCATTTCTCTAGTGATTAATGATGTTGAGCATCCTTTCATGTGTTTGTTGGCAATCTGTATATCTTCTATGGAGAAATGTCTGTTTAGGTCTTCTGCCCACTTTTGGATTGGGTTGTTTGTTTTTTTTGATATTGAGCTGCATGAGCTGCTTGTAAATTTTGGAGATTAATCCTTTGTCCTTTGCTTCAAATGCAAATATTTTCTCCCATTCTGAGAGTTGTCTTTTAGTCTTGTTTATGGTTTCCTTTGCTGTGCAAAAGCTTTGAAGTTTCATTAGGTCCCATTTGTTTATTTTTGTTTTTTTTTCCATTCTCTAGGAGGTGAGTCAAAAAGGATCTTGCTGTGGTTTGTGTCATAGAGTGTTCTGCCTATGTTTTCCTCTAACAGTTTTACAGCGTCTGGCCTTACACTTAGGTCTTTAATCCATTTTGAGTTTATTTTTGTGTATGGTGTTAGGGAGTGTTCTAATTTCATTCTTTTACATGTAGTTGTCCAGTTTTCCCAGCAGCACTTATTGAAGAGGCTGTCTTTTCTCCATTGTGTATTCTTGCCTCCTTTATCAAAAATAAGGTGACCGTATGTGCGTGGGTTTATCTCTGGGCTTTCTATCCTGTTCCATTGATTTATCTTTCTGTTTTTGTGCTAGTACCATACTGTCTTGATTACTGTAGCTCTGTAGTATAGTCTGAAGTCTGGGAGCCTGATTCCTCCAGCTCCTTTTTTCTTTCTCAAGATTGCTTTGGCTGTTCGGGGTCTTTTGTGTTTCTATACAAATTGTGAAATTTTTTGTTCTAGTTCTGTGAAAAATGCCAGTGGTAGTTTGATAAGGATTGCATTGAATTTGTAGATTTCTTTGGGTACTATAGTCATTTTCCCATGTTCATTCTTCCAATCCAAGAACATGGTATATCTCTCCATCTGTTTGTATCATCTTTAATTTCTTTCATCAGTGTCTTTTTCTGCATACAGGTCTTTGTCTCCCTAGGTAGGTTTATTCCTAGGTATTTTATTCTTTTTGTTGCCATGGTAAATGGGAATGTTTCCTTAATTTCTCTTTCAGATTTTTCATCATTAGTGTATAGGAATGCAAGAGATTTCTGTGCATTAATTTTGTATCCTGCTACTTTACCAAATTCATTGATTAGTCCTAGTAGTTTTCTGGTAGCATCTTTAGGATTCTCTATGTATGTATCATGTCATCTGCAAACAGTGACCGCTTTACTTCTTCTTTTCTGATTTGAATTCCTTTTATTTCTTTTTCTTCTCTGATTGCTGTGGCTAAAACTTCCAAATCTATGTTGAATAATAGTGGTGAGACTGGACAACCTTGTCTTATTCCTCATCTTAGTGTGGAAATGGTTTCAGTTTTTCACCATCGAGAATGATGTTGGCTGCGGGTTTGTCATATATGGCCTTTATTATGTTGAGGAAAGTTCCCTCTATGCCTACTTTCTGCAGGGTTTTTATCATAAATGGGTGTTGAATTTTGTCGAAAGCTTTCTCTGCATCGATTGAGATGATCATGTGGTTTTTCTCCTTCAATTTGTTAATATGGTGTATCACATTGATTGATTTGCGTATATTGAAGAATCCTTGCATTCCTGGAATAAACCCAACTTGATCATGGTGTATGATCCTTTTAATGTGTTGTTGGATTCTGTTTGCGAGTATTTTGTTGAGGATTTTTGCATCTATGTTCATCAGTGATATTGGCCTGTAGTTTTCTTTCTTTGTGACATCTTTGTCTGGTTTTGGTATCAGGGTGATGGTGGCCTCGTAGAATGAGTTTGGGAGTGTTCCTCCCTCTGCTATATTTTGGAAGAGTTTAAGAAGGATAGGTGTTAGCTCTTCTCTAACTGTTTGTTAGAATTCGCCTGTGAAGCCATCTAGTCCTGGGCTTTGGTTTGTTGGAAGATTTTTAATCAAGGTCTCAATTTCAGTGCTTGTGATTGGTCTGTTTATATTTTCTGTTTTTTTCTGGTTCAGTCTCAGAAGGTTGTGCTTTTCTAAGAATTTGTCCATTTCTTACAGGTTGTCCATTTTATTGGCATAGAGTTGCTTGTAGTAATCTCTCATGATCCTTTGTATTTCTGCAGTGTCAGTTGTTACTTCTCCTTTTTCATTTCTAATTCTGTCAATTTGAGTCTTCTCCCTTTTTTTCTTGACGAGTCTGGCTAATGGTTTATCAATTTGTTTATCTTCTCAAAGAACCAGCTTTTAGCTTTACTGATCTTTGCTATCATTTCCTTATTTATTTTCATTTTGGATGATCTGTCCATTGGTGAAAGTGGGGTATTAAAGTCCCCTGCTATGATTGTGTTACTGTCGATTTCCCCTTTATGGCTGTTTCCATTTGCCTTATGCATTGAGGTGCTCCTGTGTTGGGTGCATAAATATTTACAATTGTTATACCTTCTTCTTGGATTGATCCCTTGATCATTATGTAGTGTCCTTCTTTGTCTCTTGTAATAGTCTTTGTTTTAATGTCTGTTTTGTCTGATGTGAGAATTGCTACTCCAGTTTTCTTTCGATTTCAATTTGCATGGATTATGTTTTTCCATCCCCTCAATTTCAGTCTGTATGTGTCCCTAGGTCTGAAGTGGGTCTCTTGTAGACAGCATATATACGGGTCTTGTTTTTGTATCCATTCAGCCAGTCTATGTCTTTTGGTTGGAGCCTTTAATCCATTTACATTTAAGGTAGTTATCGATATGTATGTTCCTATTACCATTTTCTTAACTGTTTTGGGTTTGTTATTGTAGGTCTTTTCCTTCTCTTGTGTTTCCTGCCTAGAGAAGTTCCTTTAGCATTTGTTGTAAAGTTGGTTTGGTGGTGCTGAATTCTGTTAGCTTTTGCTTGTCTGTAAAGATTTTAATTTCTCTGTTGAATCTGAATGAGATCCTTGCTGGGTAGAGTAATCTTGTTTGTAGGTTTTTCCCTTTCATCACTTTAAATATGTCCTGCCAGTCCCTTCTGGCTTGCAGAGTTTCTGCTGAAAGATCAGCTGTTAACCTTATGGGGATTCCCTTGTGTGTTATTTGTTGTTTTCCCTTGCTGCTTTTAATATTTTTTCTTTGTATTTAATTTTTGATAGTTTGATTAATATGTGTCTTGGCGTATTTCTCCTTGGATTTATCCTGTATGGGACTCTCTGCGCTTCCTCGACTTGATTATTTCCTTTCCCATATTAGGGAAGTTTTTAACTATAATCTCTTCAAATATTTTCTCAGTCCCTTTCTTTTTCTCTTCTTCTTCTGGGACCCCTATAATTCAAATGTTGGTTTGTTTAATGTTGTCCCAGAGGTCTCTGAGACTGTCCTCAATTCTTTTCATTCTTTTTTCTTTATTCTGCTCTGCGGTAGTTATTTCCACTATTTTTTCTTCCAGGTCACTTATCTGTTCTTCTGCCTCAGTTATTCTGCTATATGTCGTTGCTCCCAAAGTCCACTGCCTCAATTTTGGATGATTCGTTGTCTATTCAGGTTTTCCACAGATGCAGGGTACATCAAATTGATTGTGAAGATTTAATCCGCCGCTCCTGAGGCTACTGGCAGAGATTTCCCTTTCTCTTCTTTGTTTGCACAGCTCCTGGGGTTCAGCTTTGGATATGGAGTGGCCTCTTTGTGTAGGTCACCTGCGGGCGTCTGTTCTTCGCTCAGACAGGACTGGGTTAAAGGAGCAGCTGATTCGGGGGCTGTGGCTCACTCAGACCGGGGGGAGGGAGGGGTACGGATGCGGGGCAAGCCTGCAGTGACAGAGGCCGGCGTGATGTTGCACCAGCCTGAGGCGCGCCGTGCGTTCTCCCGGGGAAGTTGTCCCTGGATCACGGGACCCTGGCAGTGGCGGGCTGCACAGGCTCCCGGGAGAGGAGGTGTGCATAGTGACCTGTGCTCGCACACAGGCTTCTTGGTGGCGGCAGCAGCAGCCTTAGCATCTCATGCCCATCTCTGGAGCTCGTTTAGCCGGTGCTCTGAATCCCCTCTCCTCGCGCACCCTGAAACAATGGTCTCTTGCCTCTTCGGCAGCTCCAGACTTTTTCCCGGACTCCCTCCTGGCTAGCCGTGGCGCACTAGCCCCCTTCAGGCTGTGCTCACGCAGCCAACCCCAGTCCTCTCCCTGGGATCCCAGCCCCTGCCCTCCCTGGCGGGTGAGTAGATGAGCCTCTAAGGCTGGTGAGTGCTGGTCGGCACTGATCCTCTGTGCAGGAATCTCTCTGCTTTGCCCTTTGCACCCCCATTGCTGCACTCTCCTCCATGGCTCTGAAGCGTCCCCCAATCTGACACCCGCAGTCTCCACCCGCGAAGGGGTTTCCTAGGAAACCTTTCTTCCTTCACAGCTCCCGCCCACTGGTGCAGGTCCCATCCCTATTCTTTTGTCTCTGTTTTTTCTTTTTTCTTTTGCCCTACCCAGGTACGTGGGGGAGTTTCTTGCCCTTTGGGAGGTCTGAGTTTTTCTGCCAGCGTTCAGTAGGTGTTCTGTAGGAGTTGTTCCACATGTAGATGTATTTCTGATGTATTTGTAGGGAGGAAGGTGATCTCCACTTCTTCCTCTTCTGCCATCTTGAAGCTCCTCTCCATGGCTAAGTTTTTTTTTTTTTTTTTTTGCGGTACGTGGGCCTCTCACTGTTGTGGCCTCTCCCGTTGCTGAGCACAGGCTCCGGACACGCAGGCTCAGTGGCCATGGCTCACGGGCCCAGCCTCTCCGCGGCATGTGGGATCTTCCCGGACAGGGGCACGAACCCACGTCCCCTGCATCGGCAGGCGGACTCTCAACCACTGCGCCACCCGGGAAGTCCCATGGTTAAGTTTTGATGGTTGATGGAAAGGTTAAGTAAGGAAGGTTGGAGAATGGTCTACAGGGCAAGCGTGTCAAGAGCTGCAATGAGTGTTGTGGAAAGCAAGAGAATGGACCAAGTCTGATAAAGCCTCAAAGCTAGACGCATCTACTCACAACTTGTTTGAGTCTGGCTGCTCCTGAGTGGAGCAGTTCGCAAAGCAAATAGAACAACGTATGTTCCAAATATTCCATGCAAGGAATTCCCTTGTCCTTGATCTGCTTATCTCGTCCTCTACCTTTAGCTGTCATATTCAGATAAGAATATGAATGTTTAGTTCTTTTTTAAGGAGAACAGATTTAAAAAAAACATTTAAAAAAAATTTTTGGCTGTGTTGGGTCTTCCTTGCTGTGCACGGGCTTTCTCTAGTTGCGGCGGGCAGGGGCTACTCTTTGTTGTGGTGCGCGGGCTTCTCATTGCGGTGGCTTCCCTTGTTGCAGAGCACGGGCTCTAGGCACGTGGGCTTCAGTAGTTGTGGCACACGGGCTCAGTAGTTGTGGCTCGCGGGCTCTAGAGCGCAGGCTCAGTAGTTGTGGCGCACGGGCTTAGTTGCTCCGCGGCATGTGGGATCTTCCTGGACCAGGGCTCGAACCCATGTCCCCAGAATTGGCAGGCAGATTCTTAACCACTGCGCTACCAGGGAAGTCCTTGAATGTTGAGTTTTAAATGGTTTTAAAATTTGACGTGTGATGGGAAGAAAAAAAAAAAACGTAGTAATTAAACTGCATTCTAGGAGAACAATATCATATGCTTTTTTTTTTTTTTTATTGGCCAAATTTTCATCTCACACCAGAACACCACCAACTTTCAATAATATTATTCTAGGGAGGTTAAAAGACACTTATGTTCTTTCCTCACTGAAAGATGTCAAAATTGCACTAACTGGTCGATGAGACCTCTTGACCCCTCAAACTTTTTCATTTCCTTTGTACTGGAAGGAAGACTCCGTTCAGTATTCATGTACTATGCACACCCTGAGGCCAGACGGAGTCATCCATGTAAATGGACCAAGTCAAAGTGTCTATTATGTTCAGATATTTTGGGGAAGAGTTAATGTCATTATGTATTTTGCTTTGATGTTTTAGATAATTCTGAGCAGTGAACTATGATGACCCAGGTATCCGAAAATAAGATTATTTGGGGAGATGCACTTGCCCATTGAACTCTAAATACAAGTTTGCAGGCTACCAAATATCACTTTTGCATTAATTTAAAGTTGTTGAAAACAGAAATCTTTCAAGAGCTTTTGCAGTTAACGAGTTTATATCAAATCATAAGATATCATTGTAGTGATAATTCAGTTGTTAACAACCAGCGTGGCCACTGGATGTCCCCACTCTTCCTCAAATGCAGCTGAGGCATCACTTAACTGGCAGTTATAAAAACAATGCATTTTGCAGCGAACCTTTAGAAAGATCCTGCAAGAGTTCTGGTGTGCTTAACAGTATCGCTTGCCCCTGGCAACAGCAGGATGGGCTAGAAATAGGTGACTGAGGTCAGTGGAAGGAATTCTTGGGGTCATGTCACTCTGTGTCACTGCATATTTACTTCTGTAATACTCTCCAATGACTAGTTTTTCTAAAAAGCTCCAAAAAGGAAATAAGTGTGAGGATACGGCTATTATAATTCCTGCAGGCGAAACAAGTATGTGCCGGGAGGGGTGAGAATATAGGAGCTTGCCAACCTTGCAAAACATATGAAGACCTTCCTCAATGGAGTGACGAATATAAAGTATGTGGGATTCTTTAACAAGGCAGAAGCTCTGAATTTTGATCACTCATTTACTCTCAGCAGTTGTACCAAACCAGGTAATAGCTGTAGGACAACTGGCCTGACATTGAACTGAGAGTTAAGAGACCAGAATTTGAATCATATTTCTATTTCTTACTTTCTCTGTGACATTGGACACATATGGTTTGTTTTACTAAACCTCAGGCTGTTGTTTGTAAGATGGGTGTAATAGTCCTGTCCTCAGATTTGTCGAGAAGCTTAAGTGATATTACATATATATGAAAGAGCTGAGGGCACAGTGGTTAGAGAATACATGTCAAGTATATTAGGAATTTGGAAGGCAATTAAAAGTTAAAAAAGATTTTAAATCTTCTAGAGATCTTTGGTCTAGTTAAAATGGAAAATAGAAGGATTTAGTTTTACTTACAATATTTTTTATTGTCTACTCAGAGTTCATGAAAATTTATTTAACCACATCAGCTCTCCCTTTGCAATTGTCAGGGACGGAGAACCAGGCACAGCTCCTGAAAGCTTCATCTAAAAAAAAAGCCTTGGAAAGTGGAGCCCTCTTAAAAGAAAAGTGCTACAGATACTTAATTAATTCTTAGGATTTTATAGAGGGAAGGGGAATGCGAATGAAATGGGTTTCTTTACTCATGAGAAGCTGAAGCGCAGATTGCTGTACAAAGTTGAGGAAAAGTGACTTTGCACCATCAACCCCATGGCTGTGTAGAAATCGAATGGAGGACAAAGTGCCATAGGAGTTACGTCTTTGGTTCTAGAACCTCTGTCTGAAACATTCAGAGAATATGAAAAACTGAGAATTCTCTCTGAATAGGTTCCATCAAACTCCCAAATGAAGTCTCGTTTCTCTAATTCCATTCTACCACAAGACTATTTTATTTTCGCTTAGGGAAAACAATAAAACTTGCATGTAACTAAAGAGCAGTCCCAGCACACCGTTCCTGGTGGGAAAACTATACTGGTGCTTAGCTACTGGGAGAGGGCGCATGCGCACTTCCAAGCACTGATACCAGGCAAGTAGTGTTTCTCAAAGGAGGAAGCTGACCCCTTTTTTTGGTTATGTATTCTCTACAATATTACCAATGTTTCTATGTAGTTTATTTTATTTTATTTTATTTTTAGTATTTATTTTTTTAATATGTAAGGAAGTTATTTTAATTTTACTTTTTAAATTTAATTTTTATTTTATATTGGGATATAGTTGGTTTACAATGTTGTGTTAGTTTCAGGTGTACAGCAAAGTGATTCAGTTATACATATACATGTATCTATTCTTTTTCAGAGTCTTTTCACAAATAGGTTATTACAGAATATTGAGTAGAGTTCCCTGTGCTATACAGTAGGTCCTTGTTGATTATCTATTTTATATATAGCAGTGTGTATATGTTAATCCCAAACTCCTAATTTATCCCTCCCTGCCCCGACCTTTCCCCTTTGTAGTTTAGAAACAAATCAGGTAGTATTTCTGTCATTGGAGTTAGTTCAGAGACACTGATGTGAATGACCAAGATTCAAAGGCTTTTATGAGCTTTGTCTTGGTTGAGAGTGATTCTAAACTGCTGAGAGTTTTAATGGTTCAGGAGTTGTGTCGATGAAGAAGTCATCTAATCAGGGTCCATGGCCAAGGCACAACTCTTGTCAATTGGCCTCAGCTAGCCCACTGAAGGCCATATTTTGTAAAAATAAAGTCCCCCACATTGTGACCATGCAAGATGCTGCATGCAGCAAATTACAGGTTGTGTTATCTTTAAGATCTCTGGACCTAAGACGCAGATATGAGTTAAGCAAGAATTGGGGTATCACTGATGTTTTCCTTTTATGGAAACTAATACTGTATCTTCATTATAAGTTAGGTATTTTTACTCATTCCAGAAATGCCAGTTGAAAAAAAAATGCGCAATTTGGATCAAAATAATGCCCTTGAAATTAGTTTTCCAGTTTTGATAATAAGCATGACTTTATCTATCCAGACTGTTTCCCCACATGCCCATGTTGTCTAGCTGTTTGTACTTTGGAAGAACACTAAATAAATAAGGAAAGGGTAGGAGTAAAACTGCCAAGCAAAGTTGGCTCTTCTGAGAATGGAACTGCAGTGTAATTAGCTCTAACTAGCTGAGTTAACCAATCACAGGAGTCTAAATGGAGCTCAGCCTTTGTGTGTATCAGAATCCTCTAAGGAGCTTGCGTAGAGCACAGTCTTGTGCTCTAACACAATTTTCATTTTAATTGAGATTTCAATTCAACGGATCTATGGCAGCACCCAAGAATCTGCCATTTTAATAAGTACTATTGGTGATTCATCCTCAGGTGGTTCTTGGGCCAGACTTTGAGAACCAATGGTAAATGATACCTGAATCATTTGAATTCACTGGCGACCAGTCAGGATGCTGTGAGGAAGCAAAGCTTTACTTTCTTTTTAGGGGAAGAGAGGTGTTAAGAGGCAGAGAAACTGAAGGGGAAAAGGGGACAAAGAGGAAATGAAGTTGGCCAGGTGTCTGTAGTATTGACTGCCACAGCCCTACATCCTGGGAAATGTTTGAAGACCTTTTCTCACCATTAGATAACTACTACCCATTGTCCACTTAGGACTGTGGACCACACGTAGTTTGGAGGGTAGTGGGCCCAAGAGCATGGACTCTGGGACCAGCCTAAGGTTGACTTTTGGCTCTACCAATTATTAGCTGTGTGACTTGGGGAAAGTTACTTAATCTCTAAGTGCCTCTGTTTCCTCATCGCTAAAATGGGAATAATAATGCCACTTATGCCATAGAGTTGTGAGGATGACATGAGCAAATACAAGTAAAAGTACTCCGAAAATGCCTGGCCCTTAGTAAGTTATTGGTAAAAGTTAGCTACTACTATTACTTCTAATTCCATGCTTGTCTGGGAAGGAAAGGGGATACAAGTGAAGGTGGAAAATAAAGCAATAGGATGAGGTCACTCAGACTAGAAGAAAAAATGTAGAGCTTGTGAGGCCTTAAATTGTTCCAAGCCTTTTGTGACTAGACTTCAGTTATTTTAAGATAAGATATCTCTATCTTGTAAAACTTGTCTGTCTTTGAACTTCTACATTTTCAGTTTTTTATTTTCATTTTGCTTGGCTTCTTGGGAAAGTCCTGTATGAAAAATTCCAATGTTGATGTAAAGGAATCAATGCCCTAGAGCATGAATTTTTCAACTTGAGGGAGTTTTTGAAGTAAAAATTTGACCATATGTACTTAAGTGTATTTATGGATATAAGGTAAAAAAATTCCCACTGAATTCTGTGAGAGTACTATGACACCAGAAAGGTTAACACTCATCCTCTGAGAGCCAGCTTACCTGTGGCCTCTTCCTGACCCCACTTTCTGTTCCCCTAGATGAGTGGTTTTCAATCAAGGGCAGTTTTGCCCCCTTATCTGGGGGCATTTGGCAATGTCTTGAGATATATTTGGTTGTCACAACTAGTGGGTTATACTGGCATCCAGTGGGCAGAGGCCAGGGATGCTGCAAAATACCCTACAGTGATTTTTTTTTTTTTTTTGGCGGTACGCGGGCCTCTCACTGTTGTGGCCTCTCCCGTTGCGGAGCACAGGCTCCGGACGCGCAGGCTCAGCGGCCATGGCTACAGGCCCAGCCGCTCCGCGGCATGTGGGATCCTCCCAGACCAGGGCACGAACCCATGTCCCCTGCATCGGTAGGTGGACTCTCAACCACTGCGCCACCAGGGAAGCCCTATTCTTTGAATAATATATAGGTTCTGTCTAGTGGCCTGGGGACAAGATCACCTGTGTCCCAGTTGTGTTCCTAGAGTGTCTTTGTGTGACTCTTAACTTTTCTTCAGTTTCTCCATCATTAAAATTACCTAAACCTTTATTGTTTTCTGTTCTGTGAAAACTCTTCTGTACCTTTGGAGAACCACATTTGGAGGTGAGGCCAACATCAGAGCTGTGAAATTTAAAGAGATGTGAGTTCATTAGCTTTCTAGAGTTATGTCCTAAATTTCTGGGGAAATAGAGTGGGTGTGTGAGAGAGAAGATCATTTAGACAAAACCATTCCTTTAAGTGAGTCACAGATGAGAAAAAAAATCATTGTAAAACTGGAAGAGCCAGTGTACCTGCTATGGAAAATAAGATGGAAAATAAGATGTAAGACTTTGGCTTTGTCATATAGACCTCAGGAATAGATGCCAATCAAAGTTCACAGGAATTTGACAGTTTCTCTCTAATCTTTCTCATGAGAGTACAGAATAAGAAGTGGTCTGGATTATATGAGGGCCAATTTTCCATAATCCAGGACAAATGTGGCAGACGCCAAAGCTTTAAAAGTATCAGTAATCTTTGCCCTGTTGTTCTTGTGATTTTTTCCACGAGGAAATAAAACAAAGAATTATCTGGATTCGAGTTCCAGGTTTGTCACTCACTAGCTGAAATAAAAAGTTTCCTCAAATGCCAAAAAGAAGGAACTGTACTAGATGACATCAAAATTCCCATTCCGAGCTAAGTTCCTATAAAACCTGTCTCTGTGATGTGTCAAGAACACTGCCTTCAATTTCAAACAACTCTCTATCACAGAAGTTTCTATGAGAAACAGTAATACCTCTGTAAGCTTTACCTCCAAAACTCCCCGATTCTGGACAAGATCTCAAGCTTGGACTTTATCCTGACCAAATTCATCATCAGAATTAATTCACTGCTAGTGAGTTCCAAGCTTGAGTTTAAGCTGCTGTCACCCCAGACAGCTGGACACATTCACTCCTTTTGACAAAACCAAGACAGTGAGGTCACCCACCAGGAGCCTATTTGCACAAGGGAGCTGTCAGCATTATGTATTCTCTGTCCAGGAAAGAAATTCTTGGAGAAGAGAGTTCCAGGTACCCAAGCTTGCTGAAACAAAACCCTTGAAAGGTTTTGAATTTGAATACATAATGGTGTCCATTATTTCTGTTTGGATGTTTCCACTAATACCTCCACAAGACCTAAAAGTGCCTGGCTACACTGCTTTGGTATTTTTGTGACAGAGTGGAGCACAAAATGGGCAAACCCTGTGGCAGGGGAAAAAATGTGGCTTCAGCAAACTGAGGGCTTCAGCATATAGAATCCCAAAGCCTCTATCAGAGTTACAATGTCAGGAGCTGTCAAGATACCTAGGGGTTCTGACAAGGGTATCTGGCAGTGTTGGCACCTGGGGGTCTTGGAAGTACTGGGAATCAGAACGCTGATGGTTGGTGGCCTCACTGTGAGGACACGCTGCAGCTGTGCCAGTGAGATCCTGCTGAGTGACTTTAGGGAGTATGTGTGTGGGGAGAGGTGTGACACAGCAGTGGGTACTTACTCCATGTGGGGTGGAGAAGGCTCTTCCATGAGAACTTGCGAGGCCCCCCGGGGCGAGATTTTGAGTAGGGCAGAAGCTCCAACAATCACAGGTCCAAGGGGGAATCACACAAACATAGTGTGTAATTATACAACTGTGTATAAGCGTGACCCTGTTTTCACTCTTCATCCTCTGCCTGTAACAGCACCCTCAGCCCCCAATCTCCTCCCTCTGACCACACCCTCCCCACAACTGGTGTCTTAAAACCCACTCAGTTGGAAGTGAAATATCATGAGAAGGTCTGAATAGAACAGAGCTACTACAATAGCTGCAGTGCTGGGTACTGCTGCAGTGTTTGGAAGCAGTTCTTATATAAAAGTTAGGAATACAAATGATTTTGGGGGGTCCAGGATACCTTGATGGTAAATTTGGGATGATAATGAGAAAATGCAGGGAAAATGCTAAAAGAATTATCCAAATAGACTCTCCTGGAACAGAACTTGTACACGTACCATAACTCCGTGGAAAACAGCTACAGCATAAGGTGTGCTGTACAACCTTACCTGCTGGTCCTAGCTTGGAATAGAAAAGTAAGCAACCTAGGTTCTGTGACCTTTCCAGCTCCAAAATCATTGCTTAATTGCACTAAGCTTCCTACTCTGACATCCTAGATCGTGGAAGTGGTCTCTGACTTTTAGTTTTGCTTCCTGGAATCCATTTACCCTACTTTTGGAGACTGTACCCCAGTTTTCCTCTGAGGACTACTCTATTCCTGATGTTCTATCCATGTGCTTTATTCCTAGGAAGTCATCTCCATCTCCAGCTTCAGAGATGGGCAATGAGATAGAGCCCTGGGTAGCTGGAGAAGGATATTGCTGTGGTCACAGTGCTTGGTTCAAAAATGGGCACCTGCTCCTTTGGAATCTGTGAGATGTACTGAGACAATAGCTAGGACTTTTGAGAAAGAACTCTATCTAGCTTGTTTTCTGCAGCCATCAGATAACCATGAAATAAGACCCTGGCTGAGAATAAAGCTGACGTGGAGGCGAGTAGAGACAGATAACAGAAAAAGAGACACTGAGTTTGGATGCTATCATGAGCTTTCCATAACATCATATCCAGGGACCAGGACTGGTTTCATGGGTGTATGTCCTATGTGGTTGCACAGGGTCTCGTGTTCAGAAGGTCCCTGTGCTGCGATTAATGCTCAGCTGTTGCTGTTCTCAAACATCTTAACATTTTATTATTGAACTTGCGTTTTGTAAAGGAAGTCTAACGGGACAATGGGTCATGCAGGTGAGCAGAGTAGTACAGGTAACACGTGTCTGCCACTCCCTGCTACCCCGTTTGCACAGAGCATTCACGATGACCCAGAAACACAGAATTCCAGTGAACCCCACCATGTGTGGACGTTCATTGAGACTCCAAGTGAGGACAAAGTGAGCCTGTCAGGTCTCTGGCAGGGTAAGCGGGATGCTGACACTCCTGAGAAGCCATGCTTTCCCTTTGAATCAGAACTTGCTTCAAATGCAGAAAGAAGGCAACTGCATTGCAAGAAACACAAACGAACAAAGAATCCTGGCAGATCCTCTCTTTTTTGAGTGCTACTTCCCTGTATGAGTCAACCATTTATGCTGAAAATGATGACATAGAAGGAAAAGGAAAGAAAGGACAACCTTCAGTTCCTTTTCCTTTCTGTCCTTCCACACTCATCAATAAATACATAGAGGAAAGAGAGTGTCAGTGGAATGTGTGTGTATCAAGAAGTAAAGTAAAAACAGTTGAGTTAGTTTCTGCAGCATTTCTACTCTTCTGATAACAATAGTCTACATATGCATCTAAAGGGCATGAAAGATGAACTGTGCAATTTGGGTGATTCTGCACATGAATTAAGTGTTCTTATATTTGCGTTTGAAACTGCCATTGTACAATAGAGAGATAAATGGTAAAATTCATGCTAATAATTTAACATTTTAATTTTTCTTTGCTCAGAATCACCTAAAATAGCAAAAACAATCAAAACCCAAAACCCCCAAACAACAAATCACCAGAAGTCAAAGAAAGAAGAAGGAAGAAGGGGAAAAAGCCTAATGTTTCAGTGTCTTTAGTGGCACTTTTTTCCTGCTTTTTAAACCAGGGTACCACATTTTCATTTTTCACCAGGCCCCTGCAAGGGCTACTATATTAAAACACCAGACTGGGTGGCTCAAACTATAGAAATGTATTTTCTCATAGTTCTGGAGGCTACAGATCCAAGATGAAGGTGCTGTCAAGGTCAGTTTCCTCTGAGGCCTCTCTCCCTGGCTTGCAGACAGCCACCCTCTTGCTGCCTCTTCATTCGGTCCTCCCCCCTTGCATGTGTACCCTGGGTGTTTTCTTTTGTGTCCAAATTTCCTCTTCTTATAAGACCAGTCAGATTGGATTAGGACCCACCCATGTGACCTAATTTAACCTTACTTACCTCTTTAAAGACCCAATTTCCCAAACAGTCACATTCTGAGATACTGGCAGTTATGGATTCAACCTATGAATTTTGACCTAATACAATTCAGTCTGTAACTAGACTTTTCAATGGCATAAGCCCATAGCTTCTGGTTTCTTTATGTAATTTAGGTTGGCTTTATTTTTGTCACTTAGGATTTGAGTCTGAGACGGCTTCCCAATGCAACCTCTCAGGTCCTGCTCCTCAGTATTCTGCTCTCCATGGACAATTTTTTTTTTTTTTCGGTACATGGGCCTCTCACTGTTGCAGCCTCTCCCGTTGCGGAGCACAGGCTGCGGACGCGCAGGCCCAGCGGCCATGGCTCACGGGCCCAGCCCCTCCGCGGCATGTGGGATCCTCCCGTACCGGGGCACGAACCCACGTGCCCTGCATTGGCAGGCAGACTCTCAACCATTGGGCCACCAGGGAAGCCCCGACAAAATATTTTTAATGCTCTTAAGAAACTTGGAAATGAGGGAAGAGAGACGGATAAAGTTGTCATGAAGTACAACTAGATGCTTATGAAAATATACCTTCACACTATGTCCATGAAGCCTGAAAATATTAGTGGCAGTGGAGATCAGGTATCAGCCCTTTCATTTTCACAGAAAATAGAAAGGGAGCTTGAGGAAGTCCAATTAAAACCACAGAGCTTGGGAGCAAATACTAGGACCCACATCTCCTATGCCTAGATCAGAATTCTTTCCATCCTTCTCCATGGTATTTACTTCAATTATCCATAGTACAGAGATAAAGGGCATAATTTTGATCCCTGAATTGACTCACCTGTGTGATAAAAAATTCACCTCCTAGGTGATCTTTGATTACAAATTTTTTTTTTGGCTGCGTTGGGTCTTTGTTGCTGTGCATAGGCTTTCTCTAGAAAGCCGCACTTTCTTTGTGGCGAGTGGGGGCTACTCTTCGTTGTGGTGCACAGGCTTCTCTTTGTGGTGGCTTCTCTTGTGGCGGAGCACAGACTCTAGGTGCGCAGGCTTCAGTAGTTGTGGCACATGGGCTCAGTAGTTGTGGCTCATGGGATTAGTTCCTCCGCAGCATGTCGGATCTTCCCAGACCAGGGATTGAACCTGTGTCTCCTGCACTGGCAGGTGGATGCTTAACCACTGCACCACCAGGGAAGCCTCAGCTGCAAATTTTTTAAAGCAAAGTATTGTTTGAATGAAATATGCATCAATATATCAAGACCCCTGACTAAATTCAAACTGGCAAAATACATGTGATAAAAAACTGTTTTCTCATTTGTAAACAAATTCTTTTATAGAAATAATGCAAATAAATGCACTTTTCATTCAGGAAAAATTCACAAATGCTACAGTATAAACTGGGATCTTTGTAGATGTGACTTCATTTCCAGTATGTGAGAGGTAATAATTACAGAAGGAAACTTCTCTAAGGCAATATTGGGCTTCAGAACCAGGACTGAGATTTGAAATTTAGAACACCCTCTACCTATCCCTGGAGGCCGTTACAAATTCAGGGAATAGTCTCTGGTTTCAAGAATGAACAGGGAGCAGAAAAACACTATTTTATTTGCACAATTTTCTAAAGAGGAATCACATACAGGGTGGATGGATAATTTGTATTTATTGAATGTACTCAGCATTTCTCATTGGTGTCTCTGAGCGGCAGAATTAAAATCAATAGAAAGGCATAACGAGATAGCCTCATCCACCAGAGGTCAGACAGCAGAAGCAAGAAGAACTACAGTCCTGTTCCTGTGGAACAAAAACCACACTCACAGAAAGATAGACAAGATGGAAAGGCAGAGGGCTATGTACCAGATGAAGATAAAACCCAGAAAAACAACTAAATGAAGTGGAGATAGGCAACCTTCCAGAAAAAGAATTCAGAATAATGATAGTGAAGATGATCCAGGACCTTGGAAAAAGAAAGGAGGCAAAGATCGAGAATATGCAAGAAATGTTTAACAAAGACATAGAAGAATTAAAGAACAAATAAACACAGATTAACAATACAATAACTGATATGAAAACTACACTAGAAGGAATCAATAGCAGAATACTGAGGCAGAAGAATGGGTAAGTGACCTGGAAGACAGAATGGTGGAATTCACTGCTGTGGAACAGAATAAAGAAAAAAGAATGAAAAGAAATGAAGACAGCCTAAGAGACCTCTGGGACAACATTAAACGCAACAACATTTGCATTATAGGGGTCCCAGAAGGAGGAGAGAGAGAGAAAGGACCAGAGAAAATATTTGAGGAGATTATAGTTGAACACTTCCCTAACATGGGAAAGGAAATAGCCACCGAAGTCCAGGAAGCGCAGAGAGTCCCATACAGGAGAAACCCAAGGAGAAACATGCTGAGACACATAGTAATCAAATTGGCAAAAATTAAAGACAAAGAAAAATTATTGAAAGCAGCAAGGGAAAAACGACAAATAACATACAAGGGAAATCCCATAAGGTTAACAGCTGATTTCTCAGCAGAAACTCTACAAGCCAGAAGGGAGTGGCATGATATACTTAAAGTGATGAAAAGGAAGAACCTACAACCAAGATTACTCTACCCCGCAAGGATCTCATTCAGATTCGACGGAGAAATCAAAAGCTTTACAGACAAGCAAAAACTAAGAGAGTTCAGCACCACCAAACCAGCTCTACAACAAATGCTAAAGGAACTTCTCTAAGTGGGAAACACAAGAGAAGAAGAAGACCTACAAAAACAAACACAAAACAATTAAGAAAATGGTCATAGGAACATACATATCAATAATTATCTTAAACGTGAGTGGATTAAATGCTCCAACCAAAAGACACAGGCTTGCTAAATGGATACAAAAACAAGATGCATATATAGGCTGTCTACGAGAGACCCACTTCAGACTTAGGGACTCATACAGACTGAAAGTGAGGGGATGAAAAAAGATATTCCATGCAAATGGAAATCAAAAGAAAGCTGGAGAAGCAACACTCATATCAGATAAAATAGACTTTAAAATAAAGAACATTACAAGAGACAAGGAAGGACACTACATAATGATCAAGGGATCAATCCAAGAAGAAGATATAACAATTATAAATATATATGCACCCAACATAGGAGCACCTCAATACATAAGGCAACTGCTAACAGCTATGAAAGAGGAAATCGACAGTAACACAATAATAGTGGGGGACTTTAACACCTCACTTACACCAATGGACAGATCATCCATAATGAAAATTAATAAAGAAACAGAAGCTCTAAATGACACAACAGACCAGATAGATTTAATTGATATTTATAGGACAATCCATCCAAAACCAGCAGATTACACTTTCTTATCAAGTGCACACGGAACATCCTCCAGGATAGATCACATCTTGGGTCACAAATCAGGCCTCAGTAAATTTAAGAAAATTGAAATGAAATCAAGCATCTTTTCTGACCACAATGCTATGAGATTAGAAATGAATTACAGGGAAAAAAACGTAAAAATCACAAACACATGGAGGCTAAACCATATGTTACTAAATAACCAAGAGATCACTGAAGAAATCAAAGAGGAAATCAAAAAATACCTAGAGACAAATGACAATGGAAACATGATGATCCAAAACCTATGGGATGCAGCAAAAGCAGTTCTAAGCGGGAAGTTTATAGCTATACAAGCCTACCTCAAGAAACAAGAAAAATCTCAAATAAACAATCTAACCTTACACCTAAAGTAACTAGAGAAAGAAGAACAAACAAAACCCAAAGTTAGCAGAAGGAAAGAAATCATAAAGATCAGAGCAGAAATAAATGAAATAGAAACAAAGAAAGCAGTAGCAAAGATCAATAAAACTGAAAGCTGGTTCTTTGAGAAGATAAGCAAAATTGATAAACCATTAGCCAGACTCATCAAGAAAAAAAGGGGGAGGACTCAAATCAATAAAATTAGAAATGAAAAAGGTGAAGTTACAACAGACACGGCAGAAATACAAAGCATCCTAAGAGACTACTACAGGCAAATCTATACCAATAAAATGGACAACCTGGAAGAAATGGAAAATTCTTAGGTATAACCTTCCACGACTGAACCAGGAAGAAATAGAAAATATGAACAGACCAATCACAAATAATGAACTTGAAACTGTGATTAAAAATCTTCCAAGAAACAAAAGTCCAGGACCAGATGGCTTCACAGGTGAATTCTATCAAACATTTAGAGAAGCGCTAACACCCATCCTTCTCAAACTCTTCCAAAAAACTGCAGAAGAATGAACACTCCCAAACTCATTCTACAGGGCCACCATCACCCTGATACCAAAACCCGACAAAGATACTACAAAAAAAGAAAATTACAGACCAATAACACGGATGAATATAGATGTAAAAATCCTCAACAAAATGCTAGCAAACAAAATTTAACAACACATTAAAAGGATCATACATCATGATCAAATGGGATTTATCCCAGGGATGCAAGGATTCTTCAATATACGCAAATCAATCAATGTGATACACCATATTAACAAACTGAAGAATAAAAACCATATGTTCACCTCAATAGATGCAGAAAAAGCTTTTGACAAAATTCAACACCCATTTATGATAAAAACTCTCCAGAAAGTGGGCATAGAGGGAACCTACCTCAACATAATAAAGGCCATATACAACAAACCCACAGTCAACATCATTCTCAATGCTGAAAAACTGAAAGCATTTTCTCTAAGATCAGGAACAAGACAAGGATGTCCACTCTCACCACTATTATTCAACATAGTTTTGGAAGTCCTAGCCATGGCAATCAGAGAAGAAAAAGAAATAAAAGGAATACAAATTGGAAAAGAAGAAGTAAAACTGTCACTGTTTGCAGGTGACATGATACTATACATAGAGAATCCTAAAGATGCCACCAGAAAACTACTAGAGCTCATCAATGAATTTGGTAAAGTTGCAGGATACAAAATTAATGCACAGAAATCTCTTGCATTCCTATACACTAATGATGAAAAATCTGAAAGAGAAATTAAGGAAACTCTCCCATTTACCATGGCAACAAAAAGAATAAAATACCTAGGAATAAACCTACGTAGGGAGACAAAAGACCTGTATACAGAAATCTATAAGACACTGATGAAAGAAATTAAAGATGATACCAACAGATGGAGAGATATACCTTGTTCTTGGATTGGAAGAATCAATATTGTGAAAATGACTATACTACCCAAAGCAATCTACAGATTCAATGCAATCCCTATCAAATTACCAATGGCATTTTTTACGGAACTGGAACAAAAAATCTTAAAATTTGTATGGAGACACAAAAGACCCTGAATAACCAAAGCAATCTGGAGGGAAAAAAATGGAGCTGGAGGAATCAGACTCCCTGACTTCAGACTATACTACAAAGCTACAGTAATCAAGACAATATTGTGTTGGCACAAAAACAGAAACATAGATCAATGGAACAAGATAGAAAGCCCAGGGATAAACCCACGTACCTATGGTCAACTAATCTATGACAAATGAGGCAAGGATATACAATGGAGAAAAGACAGTCTCTTCAATAAGTGGTGCTGGGAAAACTGGACAACTACATGTAAAAGAATGAAATTAGAACACTCCCTGACACCATACACAAAAATAAACTCAAAATGGATTAGAGACTTAAATGTAAGACCGGACACTATAAAACTGTTAGAGGAAAACATAGGCAGAACATTCTATGACCACAGCAAGATCTATTTTGATCCACCTCCTAGAATAATGGAAATAAAAACAAAAATAAACAAATGGGACCTAATGAAACTTCAAAGCTTTTGCACAGCAAAGGAAACCATAAACAAGTCGAAAAGACAACCCTCAGAGTGTGAGAAAATATTTGCAGATGAATCAACGGACAAAGGATTAATCTCCAAAATATGTAAACTGCTCATGCAGCTCAATATTAAAAAAACAAACAATCCAATCCAAAAATGGGCAGAAGACCTAAATAGACATTTCTCCAAAGAAGACATACAGATGTCCAAGAAGCACATGGAAAGCTGCTCAACATCACTAATTATTAGAGAAATGCAACTCAAAAGTACAATGAGGTACCACCTCATACCAGTTAGAGTGGGCATCATCAGAAAATCTACAAACAAGAAGTGCTGGAGAGGGTGTGGAGAAAAGGGAACCCTCTTACACTGTTGGTGGGAATGTAAATTGATACAGCCGCTATGGAGAACAGTATGGAGGTTCTTTAAAAAACTAAAAATAGAATTACCATATGATCCAGCAATCCCACTACTGGGCGTATACCCAGAGAAAACCATAATTCAAAAAGACACATGCACCCCAATGTTCATTGCAGGACTATTTACAATAGCATGGTCATGGAAGCAGCCTAAATGCCCTTTGACAGACGAATGGATAAAGAAGAAGTGGTACATATATACAATGGAATATTACTCAGCCATAAAAAGGAACGAAATTGGGTCATTTGTTGAGACGTGGATGGATCTAGAGACTGTCATGCAGAGTGAAGTAAGTCAGAAAGGGAAAAACAAATATCATATATTAACACATATATGTAGAACCTAGAAAAGTGGTACAGATGAACCGGTTTGCAGGGCAGAAATAGAGACATAGATGTAGAGAACAAACTATGGACACCAAGGGGGGAAAGCGGCGGGGTGTGTGTGGTGGTGGTGTGATGAATTGGGAGATTTGGATTGACATGTATATACTGATGTGTATAAAATGCATGACTAATAAGAACCTGCTGCATAAAAAAATAAGTAAAATAAAATTTAAAATTTACAAAAAATAAAATAAGAAAAAAGAAAGGCATAAAGTTGCAAGATGGGAATGAAAAATGAGATTACGAGTAATGCTTGTAAAAATGCAAAGATATCTGTGTGAGAGGCAGTGGAGGAAGTGTGACCCAGACTCTCTCAAGCTCCCCTCTGTTCTTGTGTGACAGCACTGATGCCATGGCCCTCTTGAGAAAGCCCTTTCTAAAGTGTGGAGAAGTATATGGCATGTGGAGCTTGAGACAGTGACAGAGAACATGCAATTTTTGGAGAAATGACCGTTCAGTCAAAGTTGAGATTTTCGTCACTGCCCTAAATACCTAGGACTTTAAAATAATGTGGCTGTGGGACTTCCCTGGAGGTCCAGTGGTTAAGATTTCGCCTTCCAGTGCAGGGGGTGCAGGTTGTATCCCCGGTCGGGCAGCTAAGATCCCACATGCCTTGCGGCCAAAAAACCAAAACATAAAACAGAATCAAAATTGTAACAAATTCAATGAAGACTTCAAATAATAGTAATAATAAAATAACGTGGCTGCATTTTTGGGTTGGTTCTTGTTTTCCACAAATATACTAATACATTCAAATGAATCTTTTCATTCGAAATAGTCACCTGATAGTACATGTATTACAATACAATAGCCATTGCTCAAAGCATCTTTGCCATTACTTATTTTTGAGTATACTGAGAGCTAATAAACATATGTCTGTGGAATTTTGGAAGCTGCCAGAAGCCTGCAAGTACCATGTTTGGTAAATAAAACCTTGATTTAAGTGGATCATTTTTTTCTCTTTCTTTCTCTTACAATTGATAATCAAACATGGAGAGTAAATATAAACTAATGGAATTGATTTTCTTGTATGGTTTATAAAATGATGCTGAAGGCTTAAGAAAGAGTTGGACAATGACAACACCATAAACAGAACCTTCCAAGGTGGCTATTCTGAAAGATCCAACGTTCAAGTACATTTGGCTATGTTTGTAAACACACACACACACAGCTTGTGTACAGGTGGCAGTGTTTTCAAGTGTCTTGGTTGTGTAGAAAATAAAGCTTTATTTTATATAATTCAACTAAATATGCATTCAAAGACACTATTACTCTCTGGTTATAAACAACACAATCTAAGTCAGTTCTGAGTTTTCCCTATTTCTGGTTTAAACTCCATTAAGTCGTAGTTTCTCCTTTTTCTTGGGATTAATCTAAGCTCATAGCACAGTCTCATAGCAATAGTGGCGAGGCAGTACCTACTCCTTGGTCTTCACCTGTCCTGCACTTGTCTCTCCTGAGATAGACAATTCTCCCATTTGGTCCTCCACGCTGCTTTGTGCTTATGTGACCCCTCATCATGACCGCAAAGCGCATTTGGGGACACTTGTTTGCTCTCTCTCTCTCTCCTTTCTTTCAGAGCTATAACTTCTGCATCCTGAAAGTTGGGGAAGAGGGGGTGCTGGAGACTTGCAGATACCTTGGGCCCTCTGCCCCAGACATCCCATGAAGCCATTCATCTCTGCTGCTGCCTTGCTTTAGTGCTATAAACAATAACAAAAAGCCCTGTACAGATACACCTGGCACACAACAAGGATCACTCTGAATGTTTGTTGATTGGCTGACTGAATGTATGCAGATGCTGTCTCCCAGACTTCCAGAAGAACTGAGTTCTTTTGGATTCCCCAAATCATCCCAGAATTCTATTCTGTTCTCCATCTCTTTGAAACTAATCATGGGATGAGAGTGGAGAGAAGAGCGTGAGGCCCCTTCTATGAGACCTCTTAAAAATAATTCTAGATCTCCAAGGACTTCCTGTATCTACACAATCACTTGAGGAGGCTGCCAAGTGTCCCCCATTGTTTGGTTATATTATCCTCATCTTTCAGGGTTTAGATGATACCTACCCCTTGATTCTTCCCTAGACTGTATGCTCCATGAGGGTGTCTTCCTCACCTTTGTATTATTAGGTACTATCCTGGGCATAGCAGCCGTCAATACATATCTTTGAAATAATGTGAACATGAATAGTTGAACTATTTGAACCAAGCTATTTTGACATTTCAGAGGGTTCCTGGTGTTTTCTAGATTTTGCTAGTTCAGTTATCTCAGAAGAATAGAAGTATTGTCTTAGCTCTGGCTGCATCTTTGCAAATCTTGAGATAGTGGGTTAAGAGGGAAAGGTTACTATTCCTAAGTAAACATCCCTTATACAGCCCCCAATTTAAGGAGATAATTGGGTTTTAAGATGCCATTTATCTAACTTTTCAGATAGATGGTTAAAAAAATTTTTCTGCAGACATTTAAGGTCCTATTAGAGTGCTCTGGGACAATTTGAGATCTGACAAAGTCAGTAATCACATGTAAAATTTTGGTTATATGACCAACAGTCCATTTCTTACTGTTCAGATTCTTCAGTGACCATAAATCACTTTGAAAGGAAGAGTAATCCTCATCAACTAGTACAGGGAAATCTCCAAAGGACACTTCGCACATTGAAGATTAGGAATGGCTGGTAAATCTTTAATGGACAATTGGCTCCATTCTTCATGGGTTTATGAGAACACCAAACTAACTAAATTGAAATGTTCTGTATTCTGCTGAGAAGGGTCAACTTTTCTCTTCCTTTATTCCTCCCTCTCCCTCCTCCTCCCTTTTCTCCTTCTTTCATTTCTTCCTTCCTTCTCTCCTCCCTCCTTCCTTCCTCCCTTCCTTCTTTCCTTCCTGCCTTCCTTCCTTCCTTCCTTCCCTCCTTCCTTCTTCATTTCTTTTAATTTTTCTTATTACATTTCTAGCTACCATGTCTTTAGTAAACTAGTTTTGCATAGAAGTAATTCCACCTATGATCGGCACACGTGAGGGTGAGAAGAGTGCTTATTTCCACGTGTTTAAACCTCATCCATATCCAATTCAGCTGTACCTAGGAGCTAAATTTTTTTAGGGATGAAGAATAAAGTCCAAGGAAGATACTAGTTGTCTGGGATTTTCTCTGGACATATGCCTTCCTTGTATCAGATACCAAAGACAGAGAGCTATTATATATATCCTCAAAGTCAAGACAAAAATTTAGCATATGTGTGTGATATTTGATCTTTATTAACTTGGGTTCACCACAAGGAGGCAGCACAACCAATAAGAAGGTGGGAATTAGAAGATGTTAGTTCTTTATCTTAGATTTGGAGCAGATTATTTAACTATAGTTTTGAAATCTGAAATTTCAGATAGGTTGCCTTTTCATTTTGTTGCTTTTTAGTTTTATGTAGTCTTACTTTATTTTTGTTTTTGTTGCTTGTGCTTTTGATGTCATATCCATGAAATTATTGCCAAGACCAATGTCATGAAGCATTTTCCCTATGTTTTATCCTAGGAATTTTACAGATTCAGGCCTTATGTTTAAGTGTTTAATCCATTTTGAGTTGATTTTTGCATATGGAGTAAGATAAGCATCCAGCTTCATCCCTTTCTATGTGGATATCCAGTTTTTCCGACACCATTTGTTGAAGAGACTATCTTTTATCCATTGTGTGTTCTTGGCACCTTTGTTGAGGATCAGCTAACCCAATATGTGTGGATTTATTTCTGGGTTCTCTATTTCATTTCATTGGTCTATGTGTCTGTCTTTATGTGAAAACCATACTGTTTTGGTTACTGTATCTTTGTAATATATTTTGAAATCAGGAAGTGTGATTCCCCCAGCTTTGTTCTTTCTCAAGATTGATTGGGTATTCATGGTCTTTTGTGGTTCCAATGAATTTTAGCTTTTTAAAAATTTCTGTAAAAATTGCCATTGGAATTTTGATATGGATTACATTGAATCTGCACATCACTTTAGGAAGTATGGACATTTTTAAAAATATTAAGTTTCCCCATCTATGAACATGGGATGTCTTTTATTTGTTTTTTACAAATAAATGTATTTGTGTCTTTTAAAAAATTTCTTTCATCAATGATTTGTATTTTTAAGTGTACAACTTTTTCACCTCTTTGGTTAAGTTTATTCCTAAGTGTTTTATTCTTTTCTATGCTATAGTAAATGGGTTTTCTTAATTTTGGATAGTTCATTCTTAGTGTATAGAAATGCAGCTGATTTTTATATGTTGATGGTATATCCTGAAAATTTAATGAACTTGTTTATTAGTTCTAACAGTTTATTGTTGTTGTTGTTTTATTTTGTTTTTTTATGGCGTCTTTGGGGTTTTCCATATATAAGATCATGCCATCTGCAAAGAAGGACAATTTTACTTCTTTCTGATTGGGATGACTTTTATTTCTCTCTTTAACCTATTTGTTCTGGCTAGGACATCCATTTATTTCTTTTTCTTACCTATTTGTTCTGGCTGGGACATCCAATACTATGTTGAATAGCAGTGGTGAGACTAGGCATCCTTGCTTTGTTCCTGATCATAGAGGAAAAGCTTTCAGTTCTTCACCACTGAGTTGATGTTAGCTGTGAGCTTTTCATATATGATCTTATTTGTGATGAGGTAATTTATTTCTATTCCTAGTTTGTTGAGAATTTTTATCATGAAGTGGTGTTGAATTTTGTCAAATACCTTTTCTTCATCTATTGAGATAATCGTGTGATTTTATTATTTATTTTGTTGATATGTTGTATCAAATTAATTCATTTTCATATGTTGAACAATCCCTGCATCCCAGGGATAAATCCCATTTGGTTATGGTAATCCTTTTAATGTGCTGTTGGATTTGTTTTGCTAGTATTTTGTTGAGGATTTTGCATCTATTTTTATCAAGAATATTGGCCTATAATTTTCTTTTCTTGTTGTGTCTTTGACTAGCTTTGCTAGCAAAGTAATTTCAGCCTCCTGAAATGAGTTTAAGTGTTCTCTCCTCTTCATGTATTTGGAAGAGTTTGAGGAGCATTGGTGTTAATTTTTCTTTGAATTTTTGGTGGAATTCACTAGTGAAGCTATCTGGTCCTAAGCTTTTCTTTGTTAGGAGTTTTTTTTTTAATTTTTATTATTTTTTTACATTTTATTTATTGATTTATTTTAAAAAAATTTTTAAATTACTAATTCAACCTCCTTACTAGTTATAGCTCTCTTCAGACTTTCTACTTCTGCATGAATTAGTCTTAGTAGGTTGTATGTTTCTAGAAATTTATCCATTTCCTCTAGGTTATCCAGTTTGCTGGTGTGTAATTGTACATAGTTGTCATTTATGATCCTCTTTGTTTTTCTGGCATCACTTGTATTGTCTCTTCATTTCTGATTCTGTTTGAGTCTTCTCTTTTTTTTCTTAGTTAGTCTAACTAAGGTTTTGTCAATTTTTTCTTTTACCTTTTCAAGAAATGAACTCTTACTTTCATTGATTTTTTTCTATTGTTTTCTATTTTCTATTTCATTTGCTTCTGCTTTCATCTTTGTTATTTCCTTCCTTCTGCTAATTTTAAGCTTAGTTTTTTCTTATTTTTCTAATTCCCTGAGATGTAAAGTTAGATCATTTATTTGAGATTTTTCTTCTTTTCTAATGTAGGCATTTATTGCTATGAATTCCCTGTAAGTACTGCTTTTGCTGCATCCTGTAAGTTTTGGTATGTTGTGTTTTCATTTTTATTTGTCTTGAGGTATTTTCTAATTTTATTTTTTAATTTTTCTTTGACACAATAGTTGTTCAAGACTGTGTTGTTTAATTTTTACACATTTGTGAATTTTCCACTTTTCCTTCAGCCTTTGGTATCTAGTTTAATTCCACTGTGATCAGAAAAGATATATGGCATAATTTCAATCTTCTTAAATTTGTTAAGACTTGTTTTGTGACCTAACATGGAAAAAGATCTATCTTGGGAAAAACCATGTGTGCTTGAGAAAAATGTGTATTTTTTTACTGTTGGGTGCAATGTTTGGTATAGGTCCATTTGGTCTATAACATTATTCAAATCCTTTGTTTCCTCATTGATCTTCTGACTGGGATGTTCTATCCATTACTGGAAGTAGATTTTTGAAGTATTCTACTTTTATTGTATTCTTGTCTATTTCTCCCTCAGTTCTGTCAGTATTTGCTTCATATATTTAGGTGTTCTGACGTTGGGTGTGTGTGTGTGTGTGTGTGTGTGTATATACATATATATATATATAATTGTTATGTCTTCCTGTTGAATTGGCCATTTATCATTATGTAATGTCCTTCTTTGCCTTTTGTGACAGTTTTGGACTTAAAGTCTATTTTGTCTGATATAAGTATAGCCACATTTGCTCTGTTTTGGTTATCATTTGCATGGAATATCTTCTTTCATCCCCTCACTTTCAGCATATGTGTATCAAACCTAAAGTGAGTTTCTTACAAATAGCATATAGTTGCTTTTTTTTTTTTTATACATTCAGCCACTGTACGTCTTTTGATTGGGGAATTTAAGCCATTTACACTTAAAGTAATTACTGATTGGGAGGGATTTATTAATGCCATTTTATCTGTTTCCTGTTAGTCTTATAGGTCTTTTGTCCTGCATTTCTTTGCTTGGCATCTTCCTTTGTGTTTTACTGATTTTTGTGTGTATGTGTGTTGATATCTGTCTTTTGCACAGTTCAGATAGGAGAGTTAAATGGGGTTTGGTGAGAATCATCATATCTGCATTTTTCAAGCCCTTGATGGTGGGACTAACTTCTGCAATCTCTCCAGAAATGTAGTATTTCTTTTGGTTTACTGTTTTCCTATGTGGAGGCAGTTCTAATGTGTTCCACTGGCCTTTCCAACCATAATAATCCTCAATCTATAGGAGAGCGAGCCAATGTGGAAATTGTGCCAGCTGCTAAGTATGTCTATTCCAATTATGCATTCTGGAACTGGGTCAATAACCACAGGGTGGGTTTGGGAACACACTGGACCCACTGTGAATTAGACTTGAGCTAAAACTCCATTGATCACCCAGCCTTCATAAGTCCCTACTCTGACTTGTGGACCATAGTGATGTTTTGGGTCTCCTGGAATCAGTGTCAGCTCAGAGCCAGTATCCAGTAGTTCCCCCAAAGTTTGATCATTTCCTTATCCCCAGTGTACAAGTACTCTGGTAAAAGGCAGTAGGTACCTTTTGGGGGGGCCTAGGAGGAAAATTAACAGTATATTTCTGTAGTGTACTGGGGTCCTTTCTCAAGGGGAGCTGCCCTGCACCAACTTCATCCAAGTGGTTCTGGGTCTGTAAGGTGGCTCAAGCCTGGAAATGGTTCAGATGGCTGTGACTCTCTGTTTTTATGATTCAGATTAAACTTGTGTCCACTTGACCTAGAACTTTTCTGCCGATACACATTAAGTAAGAATTTAGCATCTTATGTCTGGGAACACCATGATCAACTAGCCAGTGCCATAGGTCTGCATGAGTCAGGCTATCCTGATTGCTACTTTGACTCTGCTGTCCATCGTGGTAAGAAGGCTCCCCCTGCCTTTGGTGGTTGAGTGCTGTCGCTTGGCCTCTGTCACCCTGGGATCCAATCACTCCCATTGCATTTAAGTTTCCCGATTCAGTGACTGCAGTTCCCAGTGTAAGGTCTGGCCTACACAGAAGAGTGATCACAGAGTTCTTCAAGGATGCGGGGGCTCCATCACTACCTTATTTCTCATAGTATTGGTGAAAGGTATGTCTTCCGGGCCCTTCTAGTGTGGGTGAGTAGGTCTTAAATGACAAATCCACACTAACATTCCAACCTCTCTCTCTAAGCCTTTGAATCTCTTCCTATACTTTAAACCAAGGCAGGCTGGGATTTTCCAGTTTGCTCACTGTGGGCCACTCTTTGGTCCATGTTTCAGCCAACCAACTGAACAAACTGTTAGAACCCTTTCTAACTCCCTGAGCTGTAATATTCAATGTACAATCTTGATTCAGTGAAACCATATTAATAAATTCTGCCTGATCCAACTTTGTATTTCTTCTACCTTTATCTCCTATTCCTAATATTCATACCCATACATGTTCCCTGTTTTCCTGACTGTATAAATTAGAAAACTCATGTAGTTCTTCTAGAGTGTAGTCCATTACCTCCCCTTTAGGACTTGAGTCCAGTTACAGGTCTAGAGGCGAAGAGAGATGTAGGGGTAGGTCCTGAGGATACTCAGCATTGTCTTGCTTGGCAGCTGCCTCAGGGAAAGGCCTTAACAGTTTCCTCAGGCAATGCAGGGTGAATCCCCTCAGACTGAGATGGAAAGGTCTGGAGAGGCTAGTTCCACTGGGGGGTGGGGAGACCTCTTCCACTGACAAAGATTCATCAGAATTTAGAGGCTCCATGTCTCCAGCTCCCTCAGGGTCTTCCCAGATGACCCCATCCCAGCTTCCAGGATCAATGCCCAGACGTTAACAAATTGCCTTGTAATTCATTCCCAGGATGATTCTGCATTGATTTTCAAATCTTCAGCCCTGCAGCTCCAGGAAACAAGAATCTCCCTCAGGACACACAAAGAAACTCTTAGGTTGTTTATGTGGTGCCTGAACTGGGAATTCAGACCCCTGAGTTCATCCTTTTCTTACACTACTTTGTCCAGCAACATTAGAAGCAACCAATGTCATTGTATTCATTCGTTTTTAAAAAATGAAAGTATCCTATGTAGTGCACAGAGTTACCTAGCTTCTTGATTCTTATAAGTGAGTGCCCAGTGGAGATGCTTTGCATATGTCTATTGCCAGATCATGCCGTGGATTTTCAGCCCTCTCTTTACTACCAGAAAGACTCATTAGCAACTTTAAATCTAATCACGTTAGAGAGCCAATTCCATAAACTCTGGAACCAATTTAGAAAACTCATTCTTAATATTCTGTTCTTCTAGAACCACACTCAGTACCAAAACCTGTATT
The DNA here is from genome assembly GCF_003676395.1 of Aethalodelphis obliquidens. Lineage (NCBI taxonomy): Eukaryota > Metazoa > Chordata > Mammalia > Artiodactyla > Delphinidae > Aethalodelphis > Aethalodelphis obliquidens. The sequence goes on along the minus strand of NW_020837980.1, from coordinate 15,423,628 downwards.
AGTCAGGGTTCTCCAGAGAAAAAGAACCATTAAGATATACATGTGAAGATTTATTATGAAGAATTGGTTCACACAATTATGAAGCCTGAGAAGTCCCATGACCTACTGTTTGCAAGTTGGAGACCCAGGACCAGTGGTATAATTCCAGTCCAAGTCTGAAGGCCGGATAACCAGGGGAGCAATGATGTAAGTCTCAGTCCAAGGGCAGGAGAGCAATGTCCCAGATCAGCAGGCAGGTAGGGAGGGAATGAATCATCCCTTCTTCTACTTTTTGTTCTATTCAGGCCCTCAGTAGATTGAATGATGTCCACCCCCATCGTGGGGGGACAATCTACTGAGTCTACTGATTCAAATACTAATCTCATCTGGAAACATCCTCATAGACATCCATAGAATAATGTTTAATCTGGGCACCCCATGGCCCAGTCAAGTTGACATATAAAATTAACCGTCACAGTTTCTTTCCATCTTATATAGTGTTTATCTGTATGAAGCTCTAACTCATTTATAGTTCAATTATGAGTACCAAGCAAGAGGAAACTTGTTAACTGTGTATCTGGAGAAATTCCAAATTCCATGAAGACTTGTTACAATGAATCAAGGGACTTTTTGTTCTCATAAATGAGATTGCTACTTCTCCATCTCTTCTAGTCCCCAAATTGGAAGAATTTAAGTTCTGGCATCAAGGTGATTGGTATTAATGCATAAACATTTTTTTAGAGTAAAACAAATAGGAAAGACTAAATGCTTTTTATTTTTCTAAGAGTGAGAAATAGAATATTAAATAATATATACTTGAGAGTAGTTTGGGGAATATACAAGATATCCAATGAGTATTTGCTGATTGAAGAGGAGGAGAAAATAGCAGGTGACTGATTTATATTGACTATCATCATGTCTCAGGGTTTTTGCCACATGCATTATATATGTTGATGTACAAAGTCCTGTGAAGTATATGTTCTTACTCTATTTTGCAGATGTAGAAACTAAGCCTCAAGGAGATTAAATAGTATGTCAAAGGCTGCCCAGCTACTGCCTGATGGATACTTAGTTCAAATCCAATTTTTTTTTTTTTGGCCGTACACGGGCCTCTCACTGTTGTGGCGTCTCCCGTTGCGGAGCACAGGCTCCGGACGCGCAGGCTCAGCGGCTCCGCGGTATGTGGGATCTTCCCGGACCGGGGCACGAACCCGTGTCCCCTGAATCAGCAGGCGGACTCTCAACCAGCCACCAGGGAAGCCCTCAAATCCAATTTTGTTTGATCACAAAGCCTGTGTATTTTCTACCCTACCAGCATCTCCAATGTATAGCAAAGAATACCAGTGCTGAGAAGTATTCTCTGAGCAAAGGACTGAGTGACCACGTGAATTTAGAAAACACTGAATAGCAAATCCATTTCTTAGCAATTCCCAATATATATAATAAAGCTTCTGAGAAGTCCTGAAGACATTGAACTAAATTGTTTGTTAAATCCAGCATTTGACTATGGAGGCTTCTTCCTTAATAATTCTTTGGCGAATCCATACTCCAGTGAGCCAGACTGAGTGTCAGAACTCCTGGAAGCTTTACCAGCTAAATAAGTGTTTCTCTGTTTGAAAATTGCATCACCTCTCTGGGCCTAGATTTCCTCATTTATAAAATAAAAATTTGGTTAGATGTTCCTTAATGTCCTTTTAAGTATAAACGTTTGATGACTTAGATTCATTTCTTTTTTTAAAAAATAAAACAGTAATAAACATTTACTTGTTGCTTTACATATATTATTTTACTTAATCCTCATAAAAACCTTGAGGTCGTAACTGAAATACCCATTTTACAGTCGGGGTAACTGAGACTCAGTGAGGCAGCATATCTTGCCCCACAGGTTAGAACTCTGGCATTCTGGTGTTGATTTCCTATATTGCCTTCAAAGCTTTCCCTTTTAAAACACTTGCACTGTGGGCTATGAGTTTTTCTCTGGCTTCATCCAAAACCTTTGTATTATTCTGTTTTCTCTTTTCTTTATCCAAATCCTCATCCATTTTTGAAGATCCAGGTTATACCTCCTCAGTAAAACATGGTCCTATCACCCCAACCTATCAAGATTTCTTCCTCTTCTGGATCCTTATTTTACTTTCAATTAAGATAGAAACTAATTGTGTGCTGACCTATGACATCTTTCATAGTATTGTCTCAAGTTGCTATTAAAATATTTGTTTAATTTTACTTGTTCACATCTAATGTCTCCAACTAGATTCTTAAACATCGTATTCATTTCTGTATGAACAAAACCCATCATGCCTTGTGTAAATCACCAACAGGGTTTTAGAAATCTCCACTCAACTCCCTACAGACATGTCAAATTCATTATGTACAAACATGTTTACATCCTTTCCACCATCCCAGTCCCCCATCCTCCTGTATTTCTTTCTTTAGTCGAGTGGCATTAACAGTCACTTTGCTGCTTGAATCAGAAACCTGGTAATGATCTTGGACACGTTTTCCTTTGTCACCACCACATCCAATCAGTACAGCTTAAATGTGTGGGCTTCCGTGTTGGACTCTATGAATCCTAGTTCTAATTGTGGGGAAAATGGGTAAGTACCTTGGCTTCTCTCTGTTTCAGTTTCCTAAGGTACAAAATAAAGACAGTAATAATTCCCAGATCATAGAGTTACTGTGAGAGCTACCTGAGATAATTAAATGCCCAGTGGAAATCCAATAAATGGTTTCTTCCTATCATTATGCCTTTGAATGTCCTATGTTCTTCCCCTTTCCATCCCCATCCTGCTATCCTAACCTCAGACCTCATTATCTCTTACCAATATTCACTTACACACAGTCACCATCCTGAGCTAACTTCTTTCTAGCCCCTACCAATGTATCCTCTACGTTTTTTGACTGAGTGTTCTTTTTGAAACACCAATCTGTCGTATTATTCTGCCCTTGAATCTTGTGCTCCAGTCAAACAACTGCTCCTGTCAAAAGTCCAAACAGGGCTTCCCTGGTGGCGCAGTGGTTGAGAGTCCACCTGCCGATGCAGGGGACACGGGTTCGTGCCCCGGTCCGGGAAGATCCCACATGCCGTGGAGCGACTGGGCCCGTGAGCCATGGCCGCTGAGCCTGCGCGTCCGGAGCCTGTGCTCCGCAACGGGAGAGGCCACAGCAGTGAGAAGCCCGCGTACCGCAAAAAAAAAAAAAAAAAAAGTCTAAACAACTTGCAGTTTGCAGACTAAGCTGTTCTGTTTCACACTTTGCCACGGTGCTTAAGCGTCGTCCTAACGTTACCTGAAATGCTGCTGCTTCTGCCCTTTGTTTGTCTAACAGATATCTGTGCCTCTTTAGACTAAAAATGTCCACAGCAACATTTGGGGTCCCAAGTAAATTTCTGGAATTTTGCTATTTCTCACAAAGAGATGGAGCTGTCTTCCCTTCTTTAAATCTAAACAGGACTCTCTGACTGCCTCAACAAATAGAACGCAGTAGAAGTGATGCTGCATAGCCCCTGGCTAGGTCACAAAAGACAATATTGTTTCTGCCTGGCTTTATATCTTTGCGGGGATACTTGCCCTGGGGTACCAGCCATCAAGCTTCAAAGAAGCCCAGAGTAGCCCATATAGAGAGACAACATAAAGCCCACATGGAGAAGCACAGTAGCGTCAGCTACTGACTGGAACCCTCCTTCTGTACATGTAGGTATATGTATATGTATATGTAAGTACATATGTGGAGATGTAGATCTCCACAGAAATCTCTGTCTTCATGGACCACATATTCTCTATTATCTTGTGGCCACATGTAGGAAATAAAGATCCTGTAGTAAAAGAGATATCGTCGATGAAGCAAGAAGAGAGGAGAGCATCCTTTTAGCTAGACGAACTCATTAATGTGAAAAATCATTTACGATGTAGCATGGATCAGCAGAGAAAGCTGGAAGGAGAGAAGCCCTTGGATTTTTTCCACCTGCTCATCTAGCCAGTGAACTTCATGGACAGTTATGCAGTCAAGCTTTCTGGTAATTTAAGCCTTCTCTTGTGAGCTGCATATGGTGATCTGGGCCGGCCGTCTGGGATGTGACTCCTGCTTCGAGAGTAACGATAAAGTTTCCAGCACTCACTGTCATTGTGAGAGGCAGACTGTTGTCGAAGTGTTATTATTAATGAGAATTACTACTGGACAGCTTGAACTAGAGGATAATTTATTCTCCGTGAACTTCCAATTGCAGTAAAACGGTTCATTCACTGCCACACTTGTCCATCTTGTTTGTTCCTGTCTTTCAGGCGTGGTTGGCTGCAAAGAAGTAAGGCAGAACTGTACAAGCTGCATGAAGACAGAAGTCTGCATTTACGGAGATACCGTAGAAGCTGGTCAGGAAGGTTTCACTCATGTAAGATAGGCGTGGGAATGTGGTAAGAAGCATGGGGTCTGCTCTAGGGGGTCCTAATGAATTCATGGGAATCCAGGCACCTATGCTGTGCAGTGTATCACACGAAAATGGGAAATCAGTGTCTCCAGATGGCCTCTCACTGCTCTGGCTTCTGAAGCTCGCACTTCCTCTCTGGCATTTCTGACAGAGAGCTCTTTCTCTTATTTTAAAATTTAGCATATTCTCTCGACTTGCCTTCTCGTTTTGCTTCCAGAGATTGCTTTGGGAAAATGAAAACTGACATGATGACGACATGTGTGCTTTCTTGGTAGTTTCTTCAATGTTATGGTGACTTCCCCCTGATTTTTGCCAAATTTCCGCCGACCGTTGATTCCATTTTTCTCCTTCTTATATCCCTGGTACCAGTGTTACCTTGCTCTTTGCGTAAATGTCATTAAATGTGCTCCTGACTTGCTGCTACCATGGTAATAGACACTTGTCATAGGCTCTTGACTCATTACTGTATTTATATGAGACTTGGTCACTTGTGGTTTAGCAAACTGAAGCAACAACCTGATTCCCAGCCAGTAAATGGATTCAAACCTGTCTAAGATGGGTGATAGATTAAGGTTTGGGTGCTATTATTATTTAGTAATTAGGAAAGTCTCTGAGTAGACTAGTGACAATGTATCACTTGGGGAAAAGATCTTGGCTGTCAAATAGCATCCATTCTACTGTAGACAACCTCAGTGGGACACAGAGCCAGAGAGAGAGAGAGAGCGCTGAGAGACAGAGAGAATGAGACAGAGAGACGGAGATAGGCAGAGAGAGACGGAGAGGCTGGGTCTTGACATCACGATCCCTGATTATCTTTGACACCTCCACTAAGCTCACTGGAGAGCAGGGCTGGAGGCATCCCAGGAATGTCTGTGGAGAGGCTAAGGAAGTGGAGAGACTAGTTGACCTAAGGCTCCATCTTGATCTAATGATGACTGTCATTTGAGGAACAGACAGCTTACCTTGTGATTTAAGGAACACCCTACAAGGATCCCTACAACAGTTTTTCTTGTTGTTTTTTTTTTTTTTTGCGGTACGCGGGCCTTTCATTGTTGTGGCCTCTCCCATTGCGGAGCACAGGCTCCGGACGCGCAGGCTCAGCGGCCATGGCTCACGGGCCCAGCCGCTCCGCGGCATGTGGGATCTTCCCGGACCGGGGCACAAACCCGCGTCCCCTGCATCGGCAGGCGGACTCTCAACAACCGCGCCACCAGGGAAGCCCTCCTACAACAGTTTTGAGATAGAAGTACCCACTCACTACCATAGAGTCTGAACTTCTCTGCCCTTAGAGTCATGCCTTTGGGTGTAAGCAGGAGAACAGTAATTATTCACAAAACGGGAGGGAGGGGGCACTACCTAGGGGTGTTAAAGTACCTGTTGTTTCCATCCAGCAACGACTGATGGAAGAAGTCACGTTCTTTTGAGACTGAAATCCCTTGGGCTAAGGCATTGTCTTCCATGGAATTGCCCTGAGAATACATAAAGATCTATTGTAGACAACAGCTTTACTGAGAGGCAGCGATATAGAGAGGGCTAGCCCCTGGGATCTGTAGTCAGGATCCCTAGGTCCAAATTTTTACTCTGTCCATGCTGCATGTATAACCTTTGGAAAATTATTTATTTTTATTTTTTGGCCACACCGCATGGCATGTGGGATCTTAGTTCCCCGACCAGGGATCGAACCCGTGCCCCCCGGCACTGGAAGCACAGAGTCTCAACCACTGGACCACCAGGGAAGTCCCTGGAAAGTTATTAACTCCTTTGTGCTTCATGTTTCGTATCAGTAAAATGGGGTCTACAATTGTACTTATAGAGTTACTGTGATGATTAATGAGTTAATATTAAATAAAAACACTTAGAACAGTGTCTTGTACTCAGCAAGTACTACAGGAGTCTTCACAAATCTTAATCACATTTTGGGGGGTGAATTTGTTTTTCTTAACCCGTTCTTTCCTAAGCAGTTTGGAATTGACTATAGCACATCTGAGGGCATTTTGTTGAAAGGGGAAGGAAAGGATGCTTTTGAGCCCAAGACCCTCTTTCCCGACCCCAGTGTGGTCAGTCTGGGCAGGTCTTTTCAGTGCGGTGCTTCTGGCAGCCTGAAGTCCACATGAGGGTAGTGCCTGGCTCCACAGAGGAAGCTGAGGGCAGGGAAAGAGATGTTAGAAACATGCTGTTTTGGGTAACCATTAGAAACATGCTGTTTTGGGTAACCATTAGAAACATGCTGTTTTGGGTAACCATTTTGTCAGAGTCTCTGACCCCAATGTGGTCTTTCTTTTCATTCTTGTTCCCTTTTGGATTATTTAGAGAGTGTTTCACCTGAGTGGCTGGGGATGATCCAGTGTTGGTGCCATTATGAGTGTCATTTGTAGAAGGGGCTGGCTCTTCAGAGACAGAGGGACCGAGGTTCTAGTCTGTGACATCCCGTATCTCTGTGACTCTTGATAATGTCTCAGAGCTGCAATGTCTCATGTACAAAATGGGCGTGCCAAAATGTGCCTACTTCCCAGGACTGGTGCCAACCAAATGTGACGATACATGTGACAGCAACTTGTGAACTGTATAGGGTTGTTATTATGAGTGGGTCCTTTCACTTCCCTGTTCTCTACAAGCAGACCTGAATGTTAGCAGCACCTGTGTGCTGTCATCACTTGGCTGTTGAATTCATTTAAGAACCTTACCCATAAGCCTGTGACCGGTAATTGTATGTCAGCTTCTCTAGCAGTGGCGATGGGCTATGCCCACCGCCGGACTGGTTCACGGTCCTAATGCTGAAGCTCTTTTCTCATCCAACAAGGGATCCTGACAGTTTTCAGAAGGGGTGATTCTCCCTCCTTCAATTTGTAAATCACATAATATTAGTAGGAAACTTTTTGGAATCATGAGCTGTATTTTGGTGATACTGTTACTCTGATAGTCGACGAAACACTTTCAGAAACCAAGAGAATTAGAGGTTGGCCAGAGTGGAATGAATGCTATGGAATGAATGCTATATATCAAGATTACCTGAAGGGGATATGAGAGAGAAGGGATTAAACCGAGTAAAGAGATGAGGGGAAATATCCCAGAAGCTTGAAAAAATTTACCAACTCCCAGGAGCAGATTTCTGAGTGTTATTAAAAAAAGTCCCACTGATGGAAACATTTTCACTAGCAAATTTACATAATAAGAATATGGTTTTCTTAATTTTGTATACAGGCTCAATGCAGTGACTTTTGGCTGCATTGGATTGAAGCGTTACAAGAAAAAAAGAAAGAGGAAAGAGATGTGGACGTCAGTTATGGATAGACTCAGCTGGGGTCAGATCTGTGCTCTGCAGGTCACAGAAAACATTTTCAAGTACCTTGCCTTTCAGGTCTCCCTCGTGGACAGAAATAGAGCACCGAAGATGCTTCTTAGGGAAGACTCCATTTTCCCAATCTTTTACAACTGAAACATGGAGCAAATGAGTAGCTGGGTACAGACCCTTGACACCAAGTGACTGGGAGTCAATGCAACACTGCAGGGACACAGAACTTTGCCAGCCAATGAGCACATTACGGGAGAAATACAGTACAGAACCCAGCAGTCTCCTACAGACAACGCATCCCTTTAAGTTAATTGGTGTTACAGAGAAGCAACGCTTCTCTGTAAATGCTCCGCTTATTTACAAAGCTACAGATTTATGTAAAGCAAAACCAATTACACTTAATGCCTAAACTATTCCAGGTGCTCAGCGATAATGTTGCTAAGCACTAGACAAGAAACTAGTGCATGAATGCATCCTGTTTCCAATGGAAGCGTGTGTAGTTCCCGCAATTTAGCTAATCATGAGTGTCAGCCCCGATGTGAGAATTCTAAGCTCTTTTGGTGTTCGCTTAGGGTCATCTTTATAATTCTGTAGCTCTCTTTTCATCTCTAAGGATGAGTGAAAGCATAATGAGCACCTTTTTCTATTATGATGTAGAAATTAAGGAGAGGAAGGCAAATTTGGGGCGGTGGGTAAGGGGAACAACAAAATAAGGCAAACCCTTTTTCTAATGGTGAGAGGGACCGTTAGAGCTTCTGACTTGTACTGAGACGAGATGTTTAAAGGTTTCTTGATCTTTGGGGTGTTCATTAAACCCAAATTGCACACTTGGCATTTAACGTTTTGCAGCAAAGAAAGATTCTAAGGAAGATCAAGGACCGGCCTCAGTGTTTCGTCAGAGAACAAATGCTGAAAAAAGAAGGATTTGAAAAAGTTACAGGGCGAGAATTTTTGTCTGTAAGAGTTTGTCTTTTCATTTGTCCTCAGAACAAACAAAAAATAGTTTGAGTAAGAGAAACACCTGGAGCTTTACAGCTGTTCTTTTGCAATTAAAAATGCATATCACACCTAATCAAGATGTGTAAATCTTTTATTCTACAGATCTAAAATATTTTAGGTCACAAGGGAGGTGCTTAACTGCAGAATCATTTGCAATCAACTGATAAACACCCCCCTCCTATCCAGCTTGAACTGTCCCTTAAGGCAGTGGTGCTCAGATTTCAGGGAGCGTAAGAAGACTTGGGAAGGTTTGTTAGAACTGCCGATTCCTGGAAAAAGGTTTGGGTTAAAGCAGTCTATGGTAGGGGCCAGAAAGAGGTGCCTGAAGCAGGGGGTCCTTCACAAAACTTTGACAAGCACTGCTACAAAGATTTGGGACACTAGTTGTATTTGCCTTTTTTTTTTTTTTTTGGTTTAAATGAGTTTTTTCACATTTCTTTGCTTATACGGGAAAAATCTCTTTTAGAAGATAATTTTCTGAGTGAGTCTGAACTGGTAGCAGTGGAGACTAAAAGACATCCTTTGGACTAGGGAATCTCTTTAAGCATCCCTGATTGATTTGATCACTTGCCCTTCCCCCAACACTCATTTAACCTTCCTTAATTTTCTTCTTTCCTTTAATCGCAATAATTCCATCATTTCCATTTATTTTACAGTTTCTTCAGTATGTGAATATTCTCTTTTTGTTAAGGACCTCTATTTTAGTAGTGTTGCTCTTTGATTCAGAGAATATTTCCTTAATTCATAACTTGATAGTGTAATAGCAAGATGAAGTATAGTGAAATTGTATGTAGGTTTATTATTTACTCTGACATAGACAGTATATGATCACTATGCCTGACATGCAGTAAGTACTCAATAAATGCATTGAAAGAAAGAATGTTAACATACTGTTATTTTGATTCTAAGGACACATGAAAACTAAAAAATGTCATATAGGTTGCTTATAATGGCCAAACCATTGTAATAAGTTTTAAAATATTGTGATGCATAGGAAATATTAACTTTTTGTTGTCATAGAGTAATTACTTAGACTTTGAAATTACTTCATTAATTCAAAGGCATAACATGTTAATGCAAAAGCGTAATAGTCATAATTATGACTAGAGGAGTCATAATAGTCTTTGTAAAGTACACAGATAATATTCATAAGGCCACCCTCACACATATTAGCCCTAAAACGAAAACGCATAGTGTCTAGTCAAAGAAAACAGTGAATACTCTGCTCATAAGACAGGTTGAGTCAAACAGAGTTTCACAGGGCTGTTTCCCAAAGATCAATACTCGAAGAAAATTCCTGTATACTGCCATAAAATTTCAGAGACTTTTCATGGAGGGGAAGTGTTTCTTCAAGATTACTTCCGCTGATGTTCTGGGCATTAAAATGATTTAGATTACAATATCTAAAAAAGAAAGAAAGAAAGCTTTTTTTAGGACCAGATGTAGAGGACCTGATAAATCATTTACCTTCCTCCTGTGCCTGTCTTACTTTTATTATAGGCCCATAGATACTGGCACAACAGTGATGATTATTTAAGAGCACCGCTCACCAGAACGGTCTTTATAAAACGACAAAAGGAGTTTTAGGACATATTAAGGTGCCTCACGAGGACCTTTAGATGGCGCTCTTTTACAACCTGCAGTGAGTCTGACAATGAGAGAACCGGAAAGTCTGGAATTATCAACCTTGTAGATTTCATGGCGGCAGGAGTCGAAAGATTTATCAGATGCACTGAGGGTTTGTAAATTCGGTGCTGAGACTGTGTGGAAAACACCACTGTCAAAGAAAAAAATCCATGAACATATTTCTAAAATGTGTGCCCTCCATCCTTGACTCAAGAAAAATCTGGTTAAGTGCCAGGCAGCATGCTAGGGTCCAGTGCTCACCCTAACGTACCGAATTCTCACTCTAACCCTGGAGGGGTGGAACCATCCCCATTTCACAGACAGAAATACTGAACTTCTAGGAGGTTAAATAAGTTGCTTAGGGTTTGTATGAGTAATAGTTGGCAGAGCCTGGGTTTGAAACCAGAAGTCTCTTATTCAGAGTCCTGGCCTTTTCCCTCTATGGCACGCTGCCTCTAAAGGCAACTTACTTCTTAAACATTTTTGAAGAAGTTCCAGGAGGAGAGGAATTTCAGACTGCTTTAGTCACTGCTGTATTCCTAGTACCTTGATCAGTGCCTGGTACATAGCAGATGTACAATAAATATTGGTTGAATGAACAAATGGTCAAGGGCCATAAGTTCAATTTTATCAAATGCACCTAAGTCTTTGAGGTCAGACATTTCTTCTTTTTTTGATCTGTGAAAGTTTCCAATGCTAGAGAGTTTTACCTTCTTTTCTGTCTTAATATATTGCTAGCGATAACTGTAAGAAAAGGATATGCTTGAATGACTGGTCATTTTTCTCTGATTTACGTCTCTTTCAATAATCATTGCAGGTTATGCACAAAAGATTACTGGTCATTAACAAAATAAGCACAATGATATCAACTTCGTAAGATGTGTTTTACAACATTGGAGGGACGGTGGTGTCAAGTTGTAATAACAAATACGCTTCTGCTCTCTCCCCCCATAAACATCTGTAAATACCCTTTATTTTAGCATTTGATGTAGGATACATAGTTATAGTAAGGACTGTAGAGGTGTTTGTATGATACTTTTCAGCAAGGAAAGACATTTCATCCACCTACTTCCTCCACCCCCAACCTGGAGAGCCTCAGGTGTGTCATGTCACCACTGCCCTATTTCAGATTTGATTGAGGGGGACTCTAATACAGACAGAGGCAGAGGAAGGGGATTGTTTGTAATGGAAGGTACATCTGGACTGACATTCATGGAATAGTCCTAATTATACTCAGTTAAGTGATCTCCTACTGACCCCTACAAGATTAGTTTGGTTCTAGGACTTACACCAGGATTGTTGCACACTAATATAAACTTGATGGTAGGGTGCCCTCAGGTGCTAACACAAACCTAACTCCACCTGTATATTAGCGAGGCTGCTGTTTCATCATTAATCCACTGGTCTCAAGATCTTGGGGACAAGAATAACTTGGGACTGTCCTATTCTTGATAGATTTGCCACCAGTATCTGGCTCTGAGCAAATACACCTTTGGGTTTGGTAAAAATTGGATTGTGATTGGAAGTATATTAAGATCAAACACCATCTGACTTACAAATAATATGTTTCAATAATGCTGTCCCTGGGACGTCTGTGTTTTCCCCTGTTTCTTTGCATCCTTATTGTTCGTTAGGGTTTGACAGAAACAATCAGTATAGAAATAAGCTGGAATCATGCACTTCTCACTGCAGACAGTGATCCGATGCCTTGGATTCCAGATAGTTTTTTGGTTAACTCTTTTGATTTGGCCCCTTGGATCCCAGTGGGAAATAGATACCCAAGGCAATGTGTGCCTTTGAACTAATGTAGTTGGTTCTAGCTACTTAATCTCTGCAGGCAAATTTTTCAGATTCTCCTTTCTTGTGAAACATGACACACATTCTCTTCTTGTGGCGGCTGATCAACAGGTGGTGGTGGGTATAGTTAGTTGAACTGAAGGGACTGGTTTCCTCCCGCACGAGAGTTAAGGGGCCGTCAGGGAGCAGGAAAAGGGCTCCTCTATGGCACTTAGAGGCAGCAGAGTCTAGGAGAAAGTGTATGGGCTTTGGAGACAAAGTAGGGTTTGCATCCTACTTGTGTGAACTTAGTCAATTTACTTGGTTCAATTTTCACTTTAGTTTTCTTACTTATTAAGTGGAATGGTATGATCTCCATAACAGGGAGGGGGACAAACCTGCTGCTTAAGACAGAAATGCTCAACACATGGAAAATTAATTTCTTTCCTTCCTGCTTTGTTTCACCCTCTCTTTTTTATCTTCCCTCAAAAAGTATGCAGGAGAAAAGAAAGTATACAGGAGATGGAGAAGATTTGGTAAGACTCCAATTTCTTTCTGAATAAGCCCTACATTATCCCTTAGTTCCTTTCATCTTTGGTTCCTCCAATCTCTGGTTCTTTGTATTTTTTATTCTCGCCTTCTTCTCTGAACCCCAGCTCTACCATCTCTCACTTTACAGTAACTCACTTGCTCGACAGTCACAGAAGAATCATACTTAAATATTTTGAGTACTAGATGCCAGCTCCTTGTAGGCCAGTACTTTGTTTTCTTTGGTTTTATTTTTCTAGTGCTTGGAACAATGCTTAACATGTTGGTTAAATGAATGGATAAATGAATAAATGAATCAGTCCCTGAGCTAGTAGGTTTTTGGTTCCAGCACTAGTGCTACCTGAATTCAGCCCACAATCATGGTCATCTTAACCATATCTCAGCATGAGTCTAGGTAAAGAATAAAAAGAAGGGAGCATAAGGCAACATATGAAGCCATTATTATTACTGCTAACACTTCGGCAATTTACTCATCCTCACAGCAACCTTCTGACACAGTTACCATTCTTATTATTTCCTTTTTACAAAGTAGAAATTGAGGCTTAGCAGGGTTAAACAGCTTAAAGTTTGTGCAGCTAAGTTGTGGGACTGGATTCAACTGGGCTGCCTCTAGAGACTGCCTTTTAAACTACTTCATGAAAGACAGGGTCAACTCTTACAGTGGGAGAGTAACTGAAATTGAGAAACAACGCAGGTTTGTGAGAATTAGTGGATGGGCACCACTCGTGTTTGGAGGTGATGGACAGAGGGGAGAAAGGTCTTGCCTTCAATTTCAGTTTTTGATACCAACACATTTTACTGCAAAGCTGGGGACATTTCTGTTGAATCCTTCTGCAAGAATCTGACTTTCTAATTTGGTTTTCAATCTAAGAATGAGACAGGCATTTTAGGGAAATTATGCATCCTGGAGGGTCACTTCGATAATATACACTTTGGAAGGTAAGAAATTTTAAAATTCAGGGAGCCATTAAAACTTTTGATTTTGTCATTAATTCTGTCTTGCATGAGGTTTAAGTGCCTCTCTTATACTGGACCGTAAGCTCCATGAGAGCAGGGACATAGGTGACACTAAACATATACTGATACTGACTTTATGTTCTTCTAATTTCTTACAGTGCCTATCACATGACTGATGTTCCAAAAGAGATTTATTAGATGAACAAAAGAATAATTCAGGCAGGGAATAAGTGGCAATAGATGAGATACTAAATAGATGAATGAATGAAAAGAAGTGAGGAAAATAAAAATCTGTTTAGTTCCTGCTATGTGGCAGACATCGCACTTGGTCCTTTATCAACAGAGACTCAGAGAGGTTAGAGAATTCGCTCAAAAGAACACAGCCATCCAAGAATCCGTCAGTGAGAGGGAGACAGGCTGGCAGTGGATGGATGGTAGATAATAAATATTAAGCCACTGAATGGTCTCAGGTGACTGACTGGCTAAATGATTTTGCACAGTTTGTTATTGACCTTGAAATGGTCACTGCTGATTTAAAGGCCTGAATGGAATCCAAATCTTAAGCATCATTAGATTTCTAGCTATTTGTTTAATGATATTTGCTTTTAATGATAATGACTCATTCATTCTTATTATTGATATGGTTATTTCTAACTCTAAAATGGTACTATATGGTGGAGAAAAAAATCTTGTTTTAGAATTGAGCAAAGAACTATTTTATTATAAGGACCAATGGAAAAAGTGAAGTCTATACTGGCACAAAACAGAAATATAGATCAATGGAACAGGATAGAAAGCCCAGAGATAAGCCCACAAACATATGGTCACCTTATTTTTGATAAAGGAGGCAAGAATATACAGTGGAGAAAAGACAGCCTCTTCAATAAGTGGTGCTGGGAAAACTGGACAGCTACATGGAAAAGAATGAAATTAGAACACTCCCTAACACCATACACAAAAATAAACTCAAAATGGATTAGAGACCTAAGTGTAAGGCCAGACACTATAAAGCTCTTAGAGGAAAACCTAGGCAGAACACTCTATGACATAAATCACAGCAAGATCCTTTTTGACCCACCTCCTAGAGAAATGGAAATAAAACAAAAATAAACAAATGGGACCTAATGAAACTTCAAAGCTTTTGCACAGCAAAGGAAAACATAAACAAGACCAAAAGACAACCCTCAGAATGGGAGAAAATATTTGCAAATGAAGCAACTGACAAAGGATTAATCTCCAAAATTTACAAGCAGCTCATGCAGCTCAATATCAAAAAAAGGAACAACCCAATCCAAAAATGGGCATAAGACCTAAACAGACATTTCTCTGAAGAAGACATACAGATTGCCAACAAACACGTGAAAGAATGCTCAACATCACTAATCATTAGAGAAATGCAAACCAAAACCACAATGAGTTATCACCTCACACCTGTCAGAATGTCCATCATCAAAAAATCTACAAACAATAAATGCTGGAGAGGGTGTGGAGAAAAGGGAACCCTCTTGCACTGTTAGTGGGGATGTAAATTGATACAGCCACTATGGAGAACAGTATGGAGGTTCCTTAAAAAACTAAAAAAGAACTACCATACAACCCAGCAATCCCACTACTGGGCATATACCCTGAGAAAACCATAATTCAAAAAGAGTCATGTACCACAATGTTCATTGCAGCTCTATTTACCATAGCCAGGTCATGGAAGCAACCTAAGTGTCCATCGACAGATGAACAGATAAAGAAGATGCGGCACATATATACAATGGAATATTACTCAGCCATAAAAAGAAACGAAATTGAGTTATTTGTAGTGAGGTGGATGGACCTAGAGTCTGTCATACGGAGTGAAGTAAGTCAGAAAGAGAAAAACAAATACCGTATGCTAACACATATGTATGGAATCTAAAAAAAAAAAAAAAAGGTTCTGAAGAACCTAGGGGCAGGACAGGAATTAAGATGCAGATGTAGAGAGTGGACTTGAGGACACGGGGAGGAGGAAGGGTAAGCTGGGACGAAGTGAGAGAGTGACATGGACATATATATACCACTGAATGTAAAATAGCTAGTGGGAAGCAGCTGCATAGCACAGGGAGATCAGCTCAGTGCTTTGTGACCACCTAGAGGGGTGGGATAGGGAAGGTGGGAGGGAGACGCAAGAAGGAGGAGATATGGGGATATATGTATACGTATAGCTGATTCACTTTGCTATACAGCAGAAACTAAACATTGTAAAGCAATTATACTCCAATAAAGATGTTAAAAAAAAGAGAGAGAAAAGAAAAAGTGAAGTCTAAATGGAAATTTCTTGCTCTGAATATCTGTTAAATTTCTCTAATATGCTAACTGGTCCAGTCATGGAATACAGGATTCCCATTGGCTCAGTGATGGCTCCCAGATCACTCTTTCATGGACTCAGAAATTGTTCATCTTACCACACACTTACTTACCTTTGTGAAACACTCCAGAATCCCAGGACGTTCAACAACGTTAATGATGCCAAGAAGAAGAAGAAGCTTTCTAAATTGCCTTTGTTTAATGTGTTTGGAAACCAATTGCCTGTTTGGAACAAATGTAATTGTTACTCAACTGTGGAGTTGTAAGTTTCTGTGAATATTTTATCATGCCATAATTCATAGAGCTTTATTCGCTTGAATAATATCTACAAAGCAAAAAAGCACATCTGAAACTCAGAGTTAAAATGCATTTAATTCTGTAATTAACAGTAAAATAATAAGCAAGGCAGGCCAAATGTTTTGAAGGTCAAAAAAACTTGATCTGCATAACACAATATAGGTGTCAGAAGAGCTGGGTTCTTCTGGGTAACTGGGTAACCCTGATTATGCTATAATCAGGTAACCCTGATTATGCTATTAATTTGCAGAAACCACATTTGTCTTTTTCATCCTTATATGTCTAATATCTAGAACAGTGCTTGGCACCCCCATAGGGATTGTTTGGTAAATATACATTGAATGTATGAAAAATATTTACCATCACCAGATAGCTGGTTGCATGTGCTAATTGTAAGGCTAGTGAGATAATATATGTAGATGTCAGATATTACTTTATTTTGACAACTTAGATAAGATAATCCAGTGTTACCTTGTTATAATATCACAGACCCTGTCAGTCAAATACTTGCAGTCTCTGGTTGATGTGAAGATTTTCTTTTAACCTGATGAGTGATTCCTTCAGTTTAATACCCCTAAGTAAGGAATCCTCACTTCCTTTTGATGTCCAACTGAGTATATATGAAACTAATTAGGATTCAGGTAATTTCTTTTACTTTGCTCCTAAGTTGTGACTTTTGCTTTGATCTTTGCTAGAACTCTCTTTTCATATCTACACCTACGTATCTATATCCATATTATCTCTATGTCTTACACACACATTCAATTTTTCTTCAGTTGGTTTTGAGATATTATCAAATACGTTATATGAAATATGATGTATTATATCATATATATTATACATGCAGCACTTATTTTTATGCAATACTTTAAAAACAGCAATGGAATCTTAGTATTAACAAATATATCACACATATATAGCATTACAGAAGTTTAAAAGATTGATTAAAAGGTGAAATCTATCTTCAGAGAGAGAACTTAAATTCAATTGCTGTTCTGAATGGGCAGAATATTTCCCCTCAAAATGTTATGCAGTATGAGAGCAGGAATGGATCATCTGTGAACAGTCAGATGCCAAGGTTCTTGGCATTTCCTTGCTTTTTTACAGGAGCGGCTCCTACATTGGGTTGTGAGCAATCTGTCTGCGTCCCAGTAGACTTGATCTTCAGTGTCATCTTTCGCACATGGGTTATGGGTTGCTTCCTGAACTAGAATATGGTTCTTGGCCTCTCCCTTGACAGTGTATACTTTTAAATGGGGTTTGAATTAAATGCTCTGTTCAAGGTTGATAGTCAGCAAGTGCATAAGCATGACAGCTGTGAATAATTGTGCCATTTCCCATTTAAAGCTGCTTCTCTTCTGTCATTTAACTTCCCAATGACTATTATTATGGACAACCATGAAAATTAGCTTGTGTCCACTATAGTCTAGGACCTATAATGAAATCTGGTACTGAGTTTAAAGCTATTTTGTAAGTTCTACTTCCCCATTTTATTAATTTGTGTTCCGTTACAATAGAAATGTATGGTTTTATTGCTATATTGACATGCTGCCTTTATCTGATATTTAGGAGAAATTTCCCTGAATGTTTCCCTCTATGTCTGTCTGTCGGGTATTGTGTAACCCTCTTAATGTGTGTGTGTGTGTGTGTGTGTGTGTGTGTGTGTGTGTGTACAGAAACTAAACAGTTGATTGTACTTGAATGGGGGAGTCAGGGTAGAGAGGTCAAGGTACGCTGAGATAGTATCACACTTATTTTCAGGAAGAACTAAGCCATCCTACTAAGCCTATTCAAACAGTCCTGTTTCCTTATTTCTCTTGAATTAATATCCCACTCATATTTTTGTCCTTTTCATTTCACATAAGCACTTTGCATGTCATGCGATTATACCATTTTATCACCGTGTTTCTCTGGCTAGAGTAAAAGGAGTTTGCACAGAGTATGCAAAGCCTCAGAATTAACATGGCATTAATTCTTCCCGGAGCATGCATTTTGGTCCATAACAAGTAATTGGAAAGACTATCTTTATTCTATAACGAAGTCAGCTGAGGGAGAAGAATATCAATTTTGTAAGATCTTTAAAGGTAATACATAATATTTCCAAGAAATTGTGCAATTACAGCGAATACCAGCCTATCAGGAGATGGCGCTAGATCCCCCGGGCGTGACGGTGTGCTTGCGTCTCTGTCACTGGGGATGCCGGGGTGGGCACGCATGAGAAGCACTGTGACTTGGCATTATGTGCATGTGGGGTGACAGGAGGATGTCGTACTAGGAAAGTTAAAGGCAGTGGAAATTTACGAGTAACACAGGATATTTTGTGAGCGGAATTATTTTAAAAATAAAACGGAAGAGTGCCGTACCACCTGTTCAGACTCCTGATAATACTCCTCTATTGTTTCTTTATTTCTTTTTAAAAATTTTTATTGGGGTATAGTTGATTTACAATGTTGCATTAGTTTCAAATGTACAGCAAAGTGAATGTTATACTTATAGACACTCTTTTTTAGATACTTTTCCCATATAGGCCATTACAGAGTATCGAGTAGAGTTCCCTGTGCTATACAGTAGATCCTTATTAGTTATCTATTTTATATAGAGTAGTATTCTTTCTCTTTTTTTTTTTTCGCGGTACGTGAGCCTCTCACTTTTGTGGCCTCTCCCGTTTGCGGAGCACAGGCTCCGGACGCGCAGGCTCAGCGGCCGTGGCTCACGGGCCCAGCCGCTCCGCGGCACGTGGGATCTTCCCGAACTGGGGCACGAACTCGTGTCCCCTGCATAGGCAGGCGGACTCTCAGCCACTGCGCCGCCACCAGGGAAGCCCTAGTATTCTTTCTTAAATACCATTTTCGTGTTCAGCTTTCTTCCTAATGCTGAGCTCATTCCAGCGCCATATTTTGGCCTTCTTTAGCTATAATTTAACATTGACTGTATAGCTAATTTACATGGTGAGCTTTGTGGTAAAGAGAACCGTCACCAGAACTGATAACATGGAACAAACACTAGCATCAAGTTGGAGAGAGAGATTCTTCATGAAGCTTAAATTTGTTTTATATGTATAGAGCGATTGTGTCTATGTAAAGAGATAGCATTGGGTGTAAAAAGATATACCCAATGGAAATAGCATGGGCTTTGGAATCAGAGAGACTTTTGAAGTCTCTGTTATTTAATAGCTTTGTTGTTGGGCATTTGCTCAACTGGACCCCTTCAACCTTGGTTTCTCCTCTCTAAAATGACAGCAGTCCCTCTCTCACTGAGCTGTTATGAGAAGTAAAAGAGATAATAGAAGTCAAGGGTTAGGCACAGAGGAGGCACCCATAAGAATTAGGCTATCACCTCTCCCCTCTTGAGAGATGCTCATATGAAATCACGTAGCCTCAGCTTGATCTTGGGCCCATTTCCTGTTAGATACTTCTTCACGTTCTGTGTGCCTTTTTTTTTTTTTTCTTTTTATCATTATCCCAGGACTGGTTGTAAAATGTTCCATTTAACATTGTCAGTTGACTCAGCTCTTAGGTACTATAACTTTATTTTAGGAGCTTATAAACTTTTATTGTCATCATTCACATTTGTGCCATTTTTCATCTGACATTTCGAGTACCTGGTTGAAATCGGGAGTATCCTTGCAAAAGGAGACAAAGTGAAGACTTTAGGTCTCGAATGGGACTAACTAGACTTCTCTAGATCTTAGCTGGGGTGGACAGGCAGGTTATCAACATGAGAAGAAAATAGCGACGTAAAGAGTCCAAGGAATGACAAAGTGCTATTTGTTAATGCTGACAGTGAGCCCCAGTTACGTACTTTAATTGTATAACCAGCTAGTTAGTAATGAGTGTTAGGCTGTTGAGGTAATAGAGCACTCACAAAATATTTGGCATGGCTCACAGTTTCCTCAAATATCTCTTGCTCAGCTAGGTTTATTTGTTCATTTGAAAATCATTTGTTAAGAAATTTTTATGTGCCAGGAAATGGGCATTCCAAGTTGCTTAAGAAAGGGAGCTCATGGGTTAGTAAGGGAGACACGCACACCTCATTTCATTGCACTTCACAGCTACTTCATGTTTTACAAACTGAAGGTTTGTGGCCACTCTTGTCAAGCAAGTCTATCAGTGCCATTTTCCCAAAGGAATTATTTTTTAATTACCGTATGTACATTGTTTTTTATACATAATGCTATTGCGCACTTAATAGACTACAGTACAAGGAATGTACAGTGTAAACAAAACTTTTATATGCACTCGAAACCAAAAAAATTCACATGACTTGTTATTGCTTTATTTGTTTTACGAACCTGCAGTGTCTCCGAGGTATGTCTGTAATTACTCTCAAGCATTAGACTTTATAGATACTAAATAAAATGTTTCTATTTATCTTAAATGATCATGGTCATTTTAGAGATAAACAGACTATAGACTTATCTAAGCTAGTTCTTGTATGTTATTGACTAAAGGGTGAAGACACAGAGAGGTAAAGGGAATCATGGCTCAGCAGAACCCTCACTTCGTACCCTCACCACTGCACGAATACAGCCCCCCTACTGGCGCTAACAGAACTACTAATTTTATGACTTTCCTTAGCATCTCAACAGTTTAAAAACATCTGGACAGCAGTCTTTGACATAGCTTACCCCAAATAACGTTTAAAATACCTAAGATGACATTTCCACCTAAATCCTGGGATTGACCTATCGTGAGACTCAACCTATCATGAGACTCCTGCGGTAATTTACACTAAATTTAAGGCTTTTGGAACGGGATTGAAAAAATACATACGGTGACCCACACATGCTATGAGGCTATAAACAGCGCAAAGCTGCTGATGTGAAAGAGGAACATACTTTATTCCTGTCCCATCTTATGCCCTGGATTATAAGGCCTAACATTTCGTGTGCTGCCTTTCCGTCTTGAGTGTCACAGGGCCCCAAGGACCTGACAACACATTTCCCTGCTTCCTTTGTCAGATATGTTCCCCACACGGGGATATCGTCCCCTCCTGGCTAGTTCCCTATTAGCCAGACCAGCTGCACTCCACTCGGTCCTCAGCCTAACAGATTTCACTTCCTTACCAGCTTTCAACATTATTCAGACCAGTAATCACATCCTCCTGTAGATCACCTCACTGCTTTGTTGCTACAGACCCTGCTTGTTCCCTCTCTTCCTCAATGCAACCCCACAGGGCCAGACATGGCATGCTCTGGTCCCCTGGGCTGTGAGCACAGGTGATGAATAAACTGCTGTCAGTCTCATCTGCCCACGTATTCAGCCTTCTTATGCTATTTAGGGGGAGGATTCTTCCCTCCCCAACGGGGTGAATAGGAGGTGATCAGGAAGTGCCCCTACCACAGAAATCAAGGTCAATTCTAGACAGAATTATAGTATTTGATGTTGATCTAATGCATAGTTACTGTTTTGGGGAGGAGAAGTCCTCCCCTACATCCCTCTAACCAGTACCCAGCACCAAGTACCTCTGCTGCTAAACTATTGATACATGGGGGGAGTGGAACTTCCATTAACCCTGAGACAAGAAGTAATGGGAGCACAGCACTGTAGTTCTCAGCAGGAAAGCATTACAGTTGAACGTGAGCGAGAGTCAAGTATGCTTGAGACTGCAAATTATAATCACACTGTCTGATCAGAGTGTTGGAGAACCAGAAAATGCTATAGATAACGTTCTCACTTTATCTCAGCAGTCTGCTTGTTGCAGTAACTTGGTTTTAATGGGGCACCTTAACAGAAGATCTTGGCAAAAATATGGAATGTGACCAGAGGTAAGGAAATCAGTATACATTCTCAGTTAGTAGATACTGCCTCTCAGTAAATCTCTACCTTGAAGATAAGTAAATAGAAAAAAAAAAAATCCATATGAAGGAGGAAATGTGATGATAATATATATTATTACTGTTGCTTACAAAACACCCCAACACAAAATGACAAAGGTTAAAATAATAATAATAGTGAGAAACTCATAATAAAAATGAGAAACTCATAATAATAAAAATGAGAAACTCATAATAAAAATGAGAAACTCATAATAAAAATGAGAAACTCATAAAATAATAATAAAAATGAGAAACTCATAAAAATGAGAAACTTTGCCTCATAAGGCAAAGATGAAAATAAAATAGCAGAAAATACTGATTTCAGGAAAAATTGAATTCAAAGGAAAAACTATGTCAAAGGGACATCAAGGATCTTTTTATATTGGTAAAAAGCACAATTCAAATTGAAGATATGTCAATGAATATCCCTTAGGTAATGAAGCATAACAAAATCTGTTGGAAACACAGAAATAAATAACAGGTAGATAATTCTTGTGAATGATTACATACATCACACTTTGATCAATTTTTGATAGAATAGGCAAAAAGGAAAATAATGTAGAGAATTAGAATAATGTGATTGGCACTTTGCTGTACACCCAAAACTAACCCAATATTGTAAATCAACTATACTTCAATAAAAAAAGAATAATACAATTGGTAAGAATTTAATTAAGACCACCACATTGTTTAGTAGAAAGAAAAAAGTTATAGAACTTATAGAAGTTTAGGTAATATCAACAACAAACCAAATTCCTATAAATTGAAGATTCTGCTCCTAAATAACTAGCTGGTCAAAGAGGAAATGAAAACCACAATCACAATGTATTTAGAAAATAAAGAAAATGAGAAAATTGCATTTACAAATTTAGGCATACAGATTTAAATCCTGTTAAGAGACAGATTTAAAGGCACACTGTTTTCATTTTTAGAGTAAGAATGAGCATACATGAATTAAACATTCAACACAAAAAAAATCAGAAAATAACTTTTAAAAAATCTGCGGAAAGTAAGAGGAAGGAAATAGAACAGAAAGTCAATATCTTAAAGTATATTAAATAGTTCTAAGAGCTGATTCATTGAAGGAAAATGTAACAACAGTAACAACAAAAACCCTGACAAATCCAATCAAAATACACAACAAAAGAATCAAAAGAGATAACAATGTTCAGTTATGAGTATGCTATGTTAGTGTCAAAAAATCTTATGCAAGGAGGATGATTATCTAGGAAAGCATTAATTGCCAAAATAGAACTAAGAAGAGATGAAAAATCTTAATGGCGGCAAATAGCAGGAAAACGTTACAAAGAATGATTCTCAAAAGAGGTATTAGGTCCTGAATGCACCTTTTAATCTTCATGGAAGGAGTGAATCTTTCCCCTGGATCTTCCAGAGCAAAAGATCATCAAGTACTGATGCTACTGAGGATTGTTTATCCCATGTATGTTAAGATGACTTCATATTGAAAAATCTATTAATTAAATATACCATAACGTCAGGAGCAGTAAAAAAAATCAAAAGGTGATCTCAAGAGCTGTTTAACAAGCATTCAATAAAATTTCACCTGATTTATTTAAATCTTAGAGAACAAGAAATAGAAATTTTCATTTTCTTACGGTAAAGAACATCATTTAAGATTATCTTTATAAACCTACAAATATGCTTAATAGAAAACTGAGAAAAATTCATATTAAGATCATGAGCAAGATAAAATGTGACTGTCTTCTGGTATTAACATTGCCCTGGAAGTGCTGTGTACTGATGAGGATGCAAAGCATAGGAGTTAATACTGAAAATAAGGATAAAAATTATATGTATCTTAAGATTAGAGAATACTGCTATAAACTTAAAAGGATCAACTAAAATATTCTCAGAAATTTACTGAGAAAGTTTAAGAAGTTGGATGCAAGATGAAGACATACGCATTAATAATCTCCCTATATGATAGTGATTATCTCATTGAGTTGTAATGAGGGAAAATGATTCAGTTCATAATAGCAAAAAGAAAAAGAGCATAAAATGCCTACAATAACTCTAACAAGAAATGTTAAGGATATATATGAAGAAAAGAATCTTACTGAACTAAATTTTTAAACATTGAATAAATTTAAAATGTTATACACTTAGATGGAACACTATTGTAAAAGCTTTTACTGTTTTTCCTAAAAGCTAACAACTTCTACTTATTTTATTAAATAAAAACAGGATTTGGGGAAAGCTAAAAGAAGGATTTTGAAATTCATATGGAGGTATAAACCATAGGGAATAGGATTCTTATATTTATTATATTTTTATAAATGAAGAATGACCATAAGAAGGATGATTAGTAATACCTGATATGTATTATATATCATAAAACTGTAATAATTAAAAAGAGGGTGATACGAAGCTAAAATCAAGAGGCAACTGAAAGGAACAAGATGCAAAGATGGCCCTGAAACAGTCCTAAGATCACCTGAGCACTAAGGCTATATTAAAGTACACATCACGGGACTTCCCTGGTGGTCCAGTGGTTAAGACTTCACCTTCTAATGTAGGGGGTGCGGCTTTGATCCCTGGTTGGGGAGCTAAGATCCCACATGCCTCGTGGCCAAAAAACCAAAACATAAAACACAAGCAATATTGTAACAAAAATTCAATAAAGACTTTAACAATGGTCCACATCAAAAAACATCTAAAAATAAATAAATAAATAAAAATAAAGTACACATCATTAACTAATCAGATTCATTTCATTTATCCTATGGTTGTGGAATATTTTTGGTTTAACTAACCTTTCTCAACATACATCAAACTATGTTGTGCAACTTTTTTATTTGAATCAAATAAGTGTTATCTTTACTTAACATGAAAATTAAGTCCACATGAATGAGAAAATTCTATTCAAACTATTAATCTACTAAAATTCCATAACTATAGATAAATGCAATGAAATTAATCACAGTGATAAAAGTTGATAGAATTGATTACATATATTAGCAAAACACATGTAAAAAATCTCATCTATAAAATTAAATGTTTAGTTAAAACTGGGAAAATATTAGCAATAAATGACAATGATAATGTCTCTAAAGTTTCAAGGATATAGAAAGCAATAAGAAAAAACACAAATAGACCAAAAGAAGAATGGGCAAAGAATATGATATGTCATTTTATGAATGAAAAAAAGATAGCAATGTTCATAACATTAAAAATTTCAATTTCCTGTTCTTAAAAACACAAATTAAACTAACAATGGAATATAATTTTTGCTAATCAGATTAACAAAGATTAAAATAGTAATATTCTCAGGGCTGAAATTAATACATTGAGACAATATTATCCTACCACACTGGCAGCATAATTGATGTAGCCTTTTAGAAAACAATTTGGCTTTACTTCTCAGGAGTCTTTAAAATATTTAACTTCATTGAAAGCAATCACATATCCAGAATTCTATTCCACGGAGACAATAAGTTGATGTACTTTAATATTATATAAAACATGCTCACCTTAGTACTATCTGTAGCATTAGAAAATGGGAAACAACCTAAACATTCCTCAAGAAGGGAAAGGCAAATTAAATTAAGATATATATTCATCCATGCAATGAAATATATCAAGTAATTGTTAAAAGTGAGCTTTTATTCTTTTGGAGAGACATGGAAATATGCTCTCAATATTTTTAAGGAAAGAACAAAAGGTGGGTACTTGATACAAATTTATTTATTGAGCTTTCAGCAGGATTAATTTGGACACTAATTTTGCTTAAAATATATACCCATATAAATTTAGTACCCACACACACAAATAAAAAAAATTTGGAAGAAAATTTACCCAAATAATAATTGCTATTATCTTTTCAAAGTCTTTTTTTCTCCCTTCTTTTATACTTTGGATTTATTTCATCATATATTACCTTTATGGCAGAAAATTACTATTTTAAAACCACTTAATCAAACATACTTTTGAAAAAATTTGACTTCTAAAAATCGTTTCTGATTTATTATAAAAGATCAGAATTGGCTGGTTTTCAATCACAACTAACTCTTCTTCAGCAAAGTACAGGATAACAGCCTCAATATTGTAACAAGTTACGTGCTATTTACAAACCTGTCCTAAGATTTTATTTTGGAAATTATAATGCCCCAAGTGACAAAAACTGGTTGATTCTGAACCCTTCAGTGACATTTCACTGTATTCTCTATTGAAATCCTAGATTTACCGAATACCTCAAGTATACATGGCATTATTTTAAGTGCTAAAGCATATTGTTTTTGATTCAAGGCAGACTTTGGCTATCTCTTTTTGGAGGAAGAGGCAGTATTTCCCCTTTTTACTAACTACTGTTTTATTCTGAAGGTAATGGAACTGTGAAAAATCTTTATTTTTTTATTTTTAAATTTTTTTATTGAAGTATAATTGATTTACAATGTTGTGTTAATGACTACTGACCAGCAAAGTGATTCAATTATACATATATATACATTCTTTTAATATTCTTTTCCATTATGGTTTATCATAGGATATTGAACATAGTTTCCTGTGCTCTACAGTAGGACCTTGTTGTTTATCCATTCTATATATAAAAGCCTACATCTGCTCACCCCAACCTCCCACTCCATCCCTCCCCCACCACCCTTCCCCTTGGCAACCACAAGTCTGTTCTCAATGTCCATGATTCTGTTTCTGTTTCATAGATAGGTTCATGTGTGTCATATTTTAGCTTCCACATGTAAGTTATATGGTATTTGTCTTTCTCCTTCTGACTTACTTCACTTGGTATGATAATCTCTAGTTGCATCCATGGTGCTGCAAATGGCATTATTTCATTCTTTTTTATGGCTGAGTAGTATTCCATTGTATATATATATGTATCACATCTTCTTTATCCATTCATCTGTCGATGGACATTTAGGTTGTTTCCATGTCTTGGCTATTGTGAGTAGTGCTGCTATAAATATAGACGTGCATGTATCTTTTTGAATTATAGTTTTGTCCGGATATATGCCCAGGAGTGGGATTGCTGGATCATATGGTAATTCTATTTTTAGTTTTCTGAGGAACCCCCACACTGTTTTCCAAAGTGGCTGCACCAACTTACATTCCCACCAACAGTGTAGGAGGGTTCCCTTTTCTCTACACCCCCTCCAGTACTTATTATTTGTAGACTTTTTAATGATGGCCATTCTGACCTGTGTGAGGTGATACCTCATTGTAGTTTTGATGTGCATTTCTCTGATAATTAGTGATGTTGATCACCTTTTCATGTGCCTACTGGCCATCTGTATGTCTTCTTTG
This sequence comes from Aethalodelphis obliquidens, assembly GCF_003676395.1. Taxonomy (NCBI): domain Eukaryota; kingdom Metazoa; phylum Chordata; class Mammalia; order Artiodactyla; family Delphinidae; genus Aethalodelphis; species Aethalodelphis obliquidens. The sequence continues at coordinate 15,396,298 of NW_020837980.1, read as the reverse complement.
GAGAAATGTCTGTTTAGGTCTTCTGCCCGTTTTTCAATTGGGTTGTTTGTTTTTTCGTTCTTGAGTTGTATGAGCTTTGTATATTTTGTAAATTAAGCCCTTGTCAGTCACATCATTTGCAAATATTTTCTCCCATTCTGCAGGTTGTCTTTTCGTTTTGTTTATGGTTTCCTTTGCTGTGCGAAAGCTAAGTTTGATTAGGTCCCATTTGTTTATTTTTGTTTTTATTGAAACTTTGAAAATCTTAAAATGTGCCTTTTGAAATTTTTCAAATGATAGTTGGACACAGGGAGCAATTATCTGTCTCAAACTTTGTTAGACTTTTTTAAAAGTTATTTTACAATGGGGGTCATCTAGCAAACATCCAAAATGGTTGAGACAAAACTGAAATGGGTTTTATACCTTACTTGACTTTAGGCACATCTATCACTTCACTATGTGCGTTTTGCTTGGGAGCCAAGACGTATGCAATTAAAAAGATGTAACCATCATTTTCCAGGGTGGACGTGCTTCTGTGTCCAGGGGAATAAACCCTGTGCAGTGAAAAGAGCTTTGGAATCAGGGATCCACCTTGGCTATGTGATTTGGGCAACTTGTATAGTTTTCTGAGCTCATTTTCTTCTTATTCGTGGTGAGGCTACAAATATCTACCCCCAAAGAATTGTTGTGAAGATTTAATGAAATAATATCTTTGTGAAATGCATACAGCAAGGTCTGCATATAACTGACACTTAATAAATGTTAATTTCTTTCCTTCCTCCTTTCACTAACCTGATTTAAATGCTTCATTTGAGATTCATAGCTCTACTACCTGAGTTAATTTTTAAAACACATTAATTTTCATGATACCTGAAGGAAAAAATGCGTAACAACTATATTCTAACTTTGGCTTTTCTACCACTTTTTCATATTTATCTAATAACTACTCAAATTATTATTACCCTCAAATTACAGACAAGGAAACAGAGGCACAGAGAGGCTGAACTGTTTGCCTGAAGTCATGTAAAGGAGACAGAATGAATATTTGTTGAATGAATGGGTGATTGGAGATTGGGCCCCGGATCTGCACATGCTCAATACTTTGTTCTCATGACAATGTCTGCATCGAGACTAAAATTTGCATTTCTACTTCTTGGGAATTGTGGATAAAAATGAAATCAACTTGCTGTTTTCAGGAAGGGACACAGTGTCTTTCAAAATTGTTGAGAAATCTCTCTGCATTGTTCACTGAACTGCAGGAGAACGGGCCTGGGTGATATTTGGGATAACAAGCTTTCTTATAAGGGTGATTTCATTCTCTTGAAGAGCATTGGGAGGTAAAAACCCATCAAGATAGTGTGTTCTCGTGATGATTTCAATGAATTATCATGGAAATGAGTTTTAGAAGAGAGGCAATGCTTTGTGATAATAGCCCGATAATGCCATTAGCTCTGAACTGTAATTGTAATAGCATTAGTCAAATGAATAGATCTGATATTAATTTGAGTGTCAAATATTTCTGTAAGGTTCTTCTTGTTAATTAAACATCAGCCATGGTATTATTAATTCAGCATCTAGCCAGTTCTTGCACATAGTAGGAACCTAATGTGTTTTTGTGGACTGAATTAATAAATCAAGCTCTAAGTGGAGCTGTTTCAAAGAGTGAAATATTGAATTTAAATAACATCATCGATATAGCAGAAACTGATTTTTGCCCCAAATCTGCCTGCTTGTACAGTCTATCCTTTCACTTGCACCTGCAACTAGCTAATGGTGTAGATTTATTCATATCAAAATTTGAGAAGAAAGCTTTTCTCATTTTTTGCATATTTATCGGGAAATAGCCTATAAAATTTATCCTGAATTACTTAAAATCAAGAATAGAGTTTGTGCCTTTCTTCTTGTGTCTTACGGTCTTTAGACCATTTTAAAATCTACCAGACAGTTTCATGCCTGCCTTGAGCACCTGAATAGCACTGGGCAAAATCATGCTTTAGGTGGTTTGAAATCACCCTTCATGATCACCAGTGTCAACTGGGTCCTCAACACTGCCACCCTTCTTAACATTTCTCTTCTAAGTCATCTTTTCTAGCTCTCGAGGTAACAAATTCCGATCCCCCTGTCTTTCCTACTCTTTATTCTCATCCTGAGCCACCTTTGCTTTCATGAATGGTTTGCTGCCTACTTTATAAAGAAAGTTGGGAGCCTTGAAAGGAAGGCTCCAGAACATTTCTAACACCAGAACTACACATCTGCACCTGCACCCACGCTCTCCTTTCTTCTATTTCAGTGCAGGAAAGAAGTATCCACCCTCTGATAAGAAGTCAACCTCCCTTTGTCTCTTGCATTTTTAACTTCTCCATTTGTGCCAGATAATTTCATCAGTTAAATGTGATCAAATATCTCTCAAAATTAAAAAAAATGTATCTCGAACCCACATCTCAGTTTCCCAGGTAAAACACAGGGCTCACAGTTAAATTTGAGTTTCAGAACAACCATGAATTAGAATAAGCATGTCCTAAATATCGCCCACATAATTTTGTAAAGTATAATTTATGCAAAGTACATCCATAATATTGCATGGGACATACTTATTCTAGAAGAATTTTTAGTTTACCTGAAATTCAAACATAATTGGGTGTCTTACATTTTTAAGTGCTAAATCTGGTGAATCTACCCACAGCTTCCTCCAAACCACCACTTTATTTCTTAAATCTTCAGAGAAGGTTCTTCAAAAGAGTTGTTTAGATGTGAGGCCCTTATTTCCTCACTTACTAGATATTTTTGACCCTGCTGCAATCTGGTTTTCTTTCCCTCCTCACTGCTGAAATGACTCTTGCTAAGGTTACCAGTGATGGTCATGTTGCTGAATCTATGCATACTTTCCATTCCTCACTCGACCTGATCTCACAGTAGCACTTAACACAATGTATCATCTCCTGTTTGAATCAGTCCTCTCTCTTCAGTACACACACACACACACACACACACACACACACACACACACGCACACACACGCACACACATGTATGTATGTATATATTTCCCTCCACCCTCTGACTGGCCTTTTCCTTCTCCGGCTGGCCATTTCTCCTCCATTTAACCTCTACTATTGAGGCTTTTCAGGTCTAGTTCCCGGGGTCCTTCTTCTCCTCGTTCTTAATATTCACACTAGATAATTTTATTCACTTCCATGGATTCAAACACTATTTTTGTGCCAAAGATTCTCATATTTATATATCTAACCCAGATCCTTTTTCTGAGATCCAGCTATTTCCATTCTGATGTCCCACAGGTAGGTCAAACTTAGTGTGTTAAAAAATGAATGGCTGAAAAGTTTTTCAACCTCTTTGTCTTCTAGTGTTCTCCATTTAGTAAATAGAAGCTTTGCCCACCCAGTTGCTTTTGGCAGAATCTGGAATGCTTCCTTGATACCACTCCTCTCTTCTGCATCCTACCACCTCCTGACTTTGTCAAAACCATCACTAAGCACTATTGATTCTACCTCTGAAATCAAGCTTATATCTATCCATTTCTCTCCATCTGCCTACTTCCTCACTAGTTCATCACCACTAGACTTGCCTGAGTTACTTCATTTGAACCCTTCCTGCTTCTCCCAAGCCATTCTTCTTTCCTTTTCAAATTACATTGCATCCACAGTGATCTTAAAACACAAATAGCTCATGTCACTTGCTTGATGCCTTTATAATTTCTTATTGCATACAGGTAAAAAAAAGAATCCCTGTAAGTCAAAGGTCCTGCATGATTTTAATTCTACTTTCTCAACCTGACTTCATGTGATGCTCCCTGAATATTTTCAGGTTACTGATCTCTGAGCTCCTCTGATGCACCAGGTGACTCCTTACTTCCAGGCTTTGTTATATGTTCTTTCTACCAGACATTCTTCACTATTATGCTCAACAAGCCAAATACCACTCATCTTTCTAGGGTCAACTTCAACACCGTTGGCAGGCACTCTTAGTATGAACATGGATGTGAATCTAACTCTATCTAGACATGTAAGTTTGCCATGCAGAGGGAGCACCGCTAATGGCATGGGTCCATGAGGCCAAGAAGAATCTCAGAACGTGGCTTTATTTCATCTAATCCCAATCTGGTCCCGGAATTGAAGCTGATAGGACACCTGAGCTCTGCATTTATGGGACATATTCTTTTCTGAAGAATTATAAAAATGCCAAACCTGAACATCATGCCCATGGTAATCCTAGCTCACTTGGAAAATGTTGAGATCCCACTCAAATTACAATAACAATACAAATCATTATTTTTGTGCACCTTTACTGATCTGGTGCTTTATGTCTATTTCCTCTGGTCCTCATAGATATCTTGGAAATTGTTAGTGATACCATTTTAGAGAAGGAGAAATTGAGACTCAGACAGGTTAAGTAATGTGCAGTCAGGGGTGAAAAAAACTTCCTTCTGTCCTTCTAGGTTCTTCTGGCTGGTCTAAGAATGAAATTGACATGAGACAGATTGACAGGAGGAAATCAAATTTAATTTTGTACTTACGGGGAACCCCACATACATGAGAGGTTCAAAGACAGAAAGATAACATGAGGTATATATGCCAACCTGATGTAAGAAATGGGATAGGGGCCTGGAGCTTCCAAAGAAAGAGGGGAATTCACAGGATAATAAGAAAAAGAGCAGATGTTTCGTAATTAGATGTTTGCCCTGCCATATAGATGGGGCCCACTTAGGTAAAATTTACCTCTGGTGAAAACTCTTTTTCCGGGAAACATTCCCAGTTTAAATTTTTCTAGGAAGTTAAGGGAGGGGCAGTAAAGTCTCCACTGACTTCAGTTCAAAATAATCCAAACTTTAGCTCAAATAAATAATACGCCAAACTGGCACATCTTGGGGAGGGCTGTTCTGAACCCCTAGTGCTCAAGACCTCACAGTTTATCAAGGGCTGAGCTGAGTTGGAACTCAGGTTGGTCTGACTCCAAGTTCCTCTGTTTCTACCTCTCGTGAGCCAACAGCAATGGATGCTCCTGTCCACATGTAAAAAGTATTTGGGGCTTTGTCCTGATACTGTTATGAACCCTAAGACCTCCAGGCAGCTCTAAGGGTCTCTCTGGAGCCAAAGGTTGAGGGTGTAGAGTAAGTTGTTTCTGGGATATTTAAGTGCCCCATTGGACAAGGAGGTCTCTGCACCTGAGTCTGATGGAGGATCGATAGCAGGTTTGCCCGTGGAGCACTGGGGGCAATGCCATGTTAGCCACGGGAAGAGCGGCACGAAACCAGTGGGTGGTCTAGTAGAATATGGCCTGGCTAAAGGTGAATCACGGGGTAGCAGCCCACTTCTTTTCCCTTCTGGGTCTAAAAATCTGTCATCTCGAAAGCCATTTGTAGTTAGACCTGAGGCATTGATGTGAATTGGAAGAAACACATCTCTAAGAAAGTAGGCACGGACCTGTGAAATCCAGTTGAATAGCCTTCCAGATGCATAAGTACTTTCTTCTTTCAAGTTTACTGCAACTGCAAATTCCTGTTTCAAGAACGACTCCTTGATTCATGCTGAGATGGCTGTCAGTGGTCTCAGGAATCATAGATATTTAAATGAGAATTTTAAAAGATCACTGTTCTAATTTAAAATGCTCTTGGTGGGAATTAAACAGCTAAATTCTCTGCTTCTTTCCTGAACTCTGAAGAGGAAGGACTAACGGGGACAAGAAGATGTATACCTTGACCCCTTGATTCTGCCCAATTATCCAGTTTCTCTGAGACATTTTGCTTTGGATCTTTCAATCACCTACACATCCATAACTAAGATGTCACTTTTCACTGAATTCTATTTCGTTATTTTTGTCAAAAGGTAAGCTCGCACTCACGTGTGTGAGAAAATTGATCTGGTTGCTAATGGCATAGAGTCGAAATAAGCAGTTTGACTGACTTCTTCACTCCCTTTTATTAGCATTGCTACTTTTAGATAAACTATTCCTGATTAGTGTAGGAGGATGGGTTTAGTCTTGTATCTTCTTTAAAGCACTCAGAGTTAGAGATCCCAGAAGGATCAGTTTTCTCACTTGTACTGAAAATGTCATTCTAACAGTTATCTGTCTGCACAGTCAAGTTTTGAGAAATCTTTTGAATTTACCGCATTCACACCATTCTCCATCATGGTGCTAAAAATGACTAATGCAGCTTGGAGACCGTGGTAGCTGATCATCTTTTCCAATCATACGCTAACACTCACACACGCACTCACATACACACATGCTCTGCTGACATAAATCCTTGAAGGTTTAAAATATCCTATATGCTAAATGGAATGTGGAGGCTTGTGAGATGCTTAAGCATAGAGCTATAATGTTCTTTTCACTATGGTCGGTTCTGTCAAAGAAATTGGTCTGGTTGTTTGATTAAATAGACCCATCTTATTTCTAACCAAATGTGCCACTATGGCTTTATTTTATATTTAAAATAATCTCTGGCATTAAAATTTCATTACATACATACAAATTTCATACATACAAATTTCATTCAATACATTACTTAATTTTATCCTCCCATCATCTCTGAGAAAACTGAAGTGCAGCATTCTCTTTTTTTACGTAAGAGGAAACAGAGTGATGATGACCTGCCCAAAGTCATGCAAAAAGTCAAAGGATCACCCTCTCTTAGGGGCCCTAATTAGTCACCATACGCCAGTTTATGGTCACTAAAACCAAATCATCTAAATGAACTTCATTTCCTTTCCTGACGAATGCTAATCTGATGGTTAAAGGGACTGTCACAAACTCAGATACATCCTATTCCTAGAAAAACGTGTGACAAAAATCTCCTGTGATGTCATTCTGGGAATGATGGAGAAGTGTGTGGGCTGAATGATAGTAATTAGGTGAAGTGGGAGATGATTATATCCAAAAGGGGAGGATTAGTTGATTGTCATTAACTTGCAGTGAGATCTCTAGGAATTTTCCACAAGGCTTTGGTTTTGGTCCTGTCCAGTTCAACAATTTTATCAATTACCTGGAAGAAGTCGAGGAACTTGCTTACTAAATTTGCAGATGACACAAAGCTGGTAAAGAAGTAAAGATTAGTAATTCACTGGATGACAGAGTCAAGTTTTTAAAATGTCTGTTATTTAGAATGATGGGTTGACATTTATTAAGGATAGAGATAAAGTGCCCCATTTAATTAGGAAAAGAAATTGTGATAAGATGACTGGAACTGAATTGAGAAAAACTGCCAAAAATAAAAAAAAGCCTCAGGTTTTAATTTACCATAGGTGTGATGCAATTACTGAAAAAGTCACCACAGTCGCTGTTGGCATTAAGAAAGAGAGGAGAGAGAAGGTTGATAGAAGTAACATATCTATCTTGATGTACCCATTTTGAGTATTGCGATTGATTCTGGAAACCATATTTTAAGAAAGATACTGACAATTTGTTTGTTTAACGGATGGAGGGGTTTTGATAGTGAAAAATCAGGGAATCATGCATGTAACATGAAAAAAACTGGAGTGGTTTGTCTATAAAATAGAAGGGGATCATAATAGCTGTCTTTATTGAGCACTTATTGTGCATATTAATTACTTAATCCTCTCAGCAACATGATGAATTATTTATTGTTGTTGTTTTTGGCATGAAAACTGAGGACACACAGCTAGACTACCTGGATTAGAATTCATATCGTTTGACTACAGGACCTACTCTTTTAAACATTGTACCACATTACTTCTCCAAATATTTATCAAATGTTTGAAGAGTTGATATGTGGATAGAAAACTAAGCTTATCCTGTGGAATACAGTTATCAACAGATGGGTAGACTTAGGTTACTTCTCAAAGTAGAGAATTTTTCTGGGCACTGGAAGATGATGGTACATCTTCTAGTTTTTGGTACAATGTTAGACTAGATTACCTCTAAGGTGATATCCAACTGTAAGATTCTAATTTATTGGGATGTGATTTGATGTAACACGGTATTACTATGAACAGAAAAAAAAGTTTTCAGAAGTAAATCAAATCAATCATCAGTAATTTAAATGGTGTTCTTTTGAACATAAGTTTAGAGAATCTCCCCTGCACATCCCATGTTGCTAAGATGTCCTTACCATGTGTTCTTAGTAAACCTCCTTTCATGGACACCAAACTCTGCCAAAATTATATAAACTTTTAAAAATCTATCTTTTACTATGTCTAGAATATTCTCAATAATATCCTACATGTAGACCTCCATCCAAGGAGATTTTATTGCAGAAGTAAAAAGCCCTTACACTGTGTGACCCTTAGTAGCTGTTTGATGTATTAAAATCAACATTGGCTGCAAATAAAGATCCTACATGCCGCAACAAAGATCCCGTGTGCCACAACTGAGACCTGGCATAGCCAAAGGAAACTTAAATAAGTAAATAAATATTGAAGAAAAACACTGGCGTTGGTTTCACGATGCTGGGAGGGTCAGAGCTCTGTCAGATTCTAGTGGTGGTGACTGAAGCACTTCATTTTCTTCTTTCTGTCTTAATTATTAAGTTTCAAAAAATGAGGATAGTAATATCAACTTTATAAGATTGCTGTAATAAACCCAGTAATGTATATAACAGGTCCTACCACACTATGCAGATTCTCAATAAAAATTTAGGTTTTCAGTGAAATGTACTTGCAAGAATAGTTGTGCATGATAGAGAAATTGCCTGGTCTTTCTTCCTGGTTCCTGGGAGATAAACTCTAAAACCATTGAATTTCCTAAGTGATTGAAGTATGTTTGTTATTCAAGATTGGCCTCTTAAGCCCCACCTGATGGTTTATGTTAATGGCATGACTCAGAATGGGAGCTGGCCAGCCAGGAAGACCAACCATATGATTAGAGGTTTGGGGTTTTGAGCCACAGGATATCAGCCCGATCTCTTAAGAGAGAAAAGAGGCTGGAGATTGAGTTAAACTACATGGCCAATGTTTCAGTCAATCTGCCTACATAATAAAGCCTCAATAAAAAGTCTGCACACCAAAGCTCAGGTAAGCTTCCCTGGGTGATAATACTCTGCGTATTGTCGCACACTGATGTGCCAGTTGGGTACCACATCTCTCAGGGTGAAAGAAGCTTCACTTTTGGGACCCTCCCAGACCTTGTTTGATGCCTCTCTCCCTTTATCACATTCCCATTTGTATTCTCTTGCTATAATAAAGCTGTAATCCTAAGTATTGTGCTTTCTAGCAAATCATCAGTTCTGAGGGGGAGTCTGTGGGGAATCTCCATATTTATAGCCAGCTTATCAGAAGTGATGGCAGCCCTGGGGACCTCCAAACTTGTGGCTGATGACTAAAGTGAGAACTGCCTTGTGGAGAACTTAACTTGAAGTTTGGCCAGACTCTGGGTCAGTTGCTTAAGCATGTATATGAAAAATTTAGACTTATATAAAAGGTAAACTGATAGTAATGTTTGACTTCGCAGTCTTTCTAGAATATGTCAAATGTAATTTGATTATAGACCTTTTTTTAGCAAATTTTCAGAAACATCTTCATTGAGTAATGTTGAAGAAAATAAACATGTTCAACAACTAAGATGTTGAGGTAGAGATATAGTTTAGAATTTCCCAAGTTATCTTATAAAATCCTAATACCAGTGCTTTGTTCTTTGTTTGCATTTAAAGAATCTAATCATCAGAGATGTCAACAACTCCTGTAGTTCACACTTAATTGTGACAGTTTGGATTTGAGCCCTTTGAAAACTGGAACCATATCTCACATAATTCCATGTAGCACAGGGCCTAGCACATGATAAGTATTCAATATATACTTTGGCTTAACTTTCTCAGTCAACTAAGAAAAGAACAGCGTTTGATCTTAACAATCAACGATTGTAGATTTGTTCCCTAGAACTCCACTGTACCTATCATTTAATTCAACACTCAATTTTATTGCTTCCCTACACCCCTGGAAATTTTGTGACGGTTTGGAAGTTTATTTTGCTTGCCATGGTGTTTCTAGCGCCCAATATGGTAATTGGAACAGAGTGGATCCTCCATAAATATTTTTTGAATGGATACCCTAGTGTTAAAAGGAGTTTCTCGTTCATAGAATTTATGTTTTCCATAGTGTGAACGTAGGCAAGTAAAATTTATTTGTAGAGAATACAAATGAATATTTCTTTACATTATTTTAAAAGTATAACTGAGTATTTTTGAAAGCAGAGAATAGGCATGCAGTATTTCCCATAAAATAAGCACAAGCAAATGTAATAAATTTTAAGCTGTATTAACCTCTCAGAACAAATAAAGGAAAAAGTCTGTAGATTTTAAAAACAGCCAAAGACATTTCACTGTGACAGCTAATCTTTAATGTTATCCTGTGTGATTTTTCTACCAGCCCATATACGTGTAGTACTTTTTATGTTGCATGTGAATTTTTCAGATTGTTTCTCCTTACCAAAATATCTACAGGGAAAATTTTCCAAGATCAGTTGTCATTCAACTCACAATTTCTCTTTGGTTGCACAGACACTATTTCTGGCTAAAGGATCATCCAGATACCCTGTCCTCTTATATTTACACAGGACTTACCTTTTCTGAGGGTCACCTATGCCAGCTATGACACATTATGGAATACAGCCCTGTTGAAAGACCTAGTAAGAATATAATGACCCGTTTGTTTTAAAATACACGAAAGAAAGACAGTAGACAGGGTCTCATGAGAAGTGACATTCTGTAATTACCTCCCCCTATCAAAAGAAAAACAATTCCTAGAAATTAATGAATACAGCAAGAGTCTATTTCCTATCTTAATTCTATCTTAATTGCAAAAGTGGATCAATTTGAAAAAAGACTACAGTAGCAAAGCCCCTCTCTTAAGGTTTTGTCCCTCAATTCTCTAGTCATCAAATCAATATATATATAAGCATACCGTGAAACTGTTTTTACCTTCTGAGATGAGGTAGACCAGCTCCACCATCAGTGCCCCCATGAAACAACCAAAACCATTGAACAGTGTCAAACAATTCATAAAGTTTCCTCTGATGGTACCTGGAACAAATCTGTATGATATTACAGAGACTGAGAAGAAAAAAGGTCAGAATTTAGAACATTCTCTTTAAAATACTTTCATAGATACTCTTCAAATTAGTATTGATCATACCTCAAAGAAAGTTTACCAAAACAGCCAAAATTTCTGTTGGACTTTGTTAAAGTTACTATAGTAAGCTATATATGTTACAATTTACAGATGTCTACAAGGAATAAAAAATGGCAAAATATACTGCTGTAATGGTACAAGGAAAATTTGATTACTGGTGGTTAAGTGTCCCAATATATTCACCCAAATTTCACCTCAATTGGAATATTTCTTGTGAATTTTGGATTGAGCTAAGGCTTGTACTGGTTAATATCATGGCAATCTATCAATAAGGTCTATGATTCTGTACTTCTGTGTACATCATTAGGTTCCCTATAGAAATCTTGAATTTATCATAGAAAACTAGCATGGAGGTTAACAGCATGGGCTCTGGAGTTAGATAAGCTTATACTAAAATCTCGGGTCAACTGTTTACTACCTCTGTGATTTTAAGTATGTTACTTAAACTTCCTAAGCCTCAGTGTTCTTCTCTATAAAATGAGAGTAAGACCATTACTCACTTGGTGAGGTGCTGTGACTGTTACTTGCTATAGTATATGTAAAGTGCTTATTACAATGCTGAATAAGTTTAGCTATTTTTAACAGTATTAATTTTACCAAATCAAATAGCCCCTAACTACTTGTGCAAAGCCCTTTATATGCATTTAAATTAGCCCATTTAAGGAGAGACAGTAGCTTAAGCATTGGGTCTCCAAAATGGTTATCTTTTTCCCCCCCAAGTCATCGTTGGAGTAATAGTAATGATGGTGGTAAGAGGTTGAAAGAAAATCACGGAGCAAAGTTCTTTTTAATTTTTGCTTAAAAATAATTTTTTCAATATCAGAAATAAATGAAATAAGTATATATAATTTTGTACATTCCATATCAACATAACTATGTGAAAATATGCATGGCAATCTAAGGGATAAAGCTAAAATGTGAAGCTGGAACATGAATACATGGGAGTTTATCGTACTCATCTCTCTCTTTTGTATATGAGAGGCAAAATATTGTAAGTAAACACATTAAATAGCATGAACAGTTTTAGCTTTGACGGGCTAAATTATTGGATTTTTACTCTTTTGAACTTTGCAAATTTGTCTACAATGAGAGCTAGTAGATAAACACTAAAGCTCTTTTAAAAAAGAAATGTGGTGATAGAAAACTGATATACCGTAAGCACTAAACCTTTAGTTTCCCTCTCTCTAAGAAGAATGAGATTTTATTACCTTCTCCCTTCCCTCTCAGGAAGACTTCACCCCTGGTTTCTCTGTACTTTTACCCCAGTAAAACTCTGCATTTGTCCAGCACTTTTTTTTTTTTTTTTTTTTTGCGGTACGCGGGCCTCTCACTGTCGTGGCCTCTCCCATTGCGGAGCACAGGCTCCGGACGCGCAGGCTCAGCGGCCATGGCTCACGGGCCCAGCCGCTCCGCGCCATGTGGGATCTTCCTGGACCAGGGCATGAACCCGTGTCCCCTGCATCGGCAGGCGGACCCTCAACCCCTGTGCCACCAGGGAAGCCCTGTCCAGCACTTTTAAATGAACTTACTAACACCTAATGTCAATGTATTCACGTTCCTTCCTGTTTTCATTTAACATTTCTGTTTTGCTTTCTGTGTGTTCTCCACGTGTTTTTATTTACCATTTGATAAACATTTAAAGGAGTCTCTGTGCTCCAGATGTGCTGAGTTCTGGGGCCGAGGGTGGGAAAAAAGCATCAGTACATCTTTCCTGGATTTTAAACCCTGGGAGGGCAGAAAGCAGAGATATGCACAATACTACAGGCGGTGCTAACTGGGCACTTAATACCACACATAGTTACTGGAGATGAAGGTAGTGATGGTGAGAAATAAAATACTGTGAAGAAGGGCTTCAAATATCGCAACAGGAGGCCGTGGGTACCAGAGCTCTCTTGTGCAGTGCAAACCACCCGCAGGAGCCCGAGGCCAAGCTCGCAAGCTTTGTTCAGGAAGATCCAAGGGAGAGTACGAGGAAAATGCTGAAGAGGCTTTGGGAAGAAAAGATTCATGGTTATAAAAAGGATGTGGCTTATGAACTTTCCTCTTTATAAATACGAGGAGACAAACAATGGGCAGAAAGACGAAGTAGGCCGATTTCTTTCACTGAGAAAAAGCAGAAACTCTACAAGCCCATTATTACTTTGCTAGTGAATTATTAATCCTGTGCTTTTCTCTTGCTAGAACTTCTGGTGCGGTATATAATTCATGAACACACTTTGCCAGCTCTCTGCCTGCTGGTGAATCTCTCTTTGATGTCATTTTCATCGTTTTGAAAGCCTCCGGTTCCCTTTTATAGGACTTAGCACTTGAAGTCCTCCGATCTCCACTTCCAGGCGTCTACTTGCATGTTCTGATCTTTTTCAACTTTGGTGATCACCAGATTGATATTTTAGGCTCCATGATACTTCTTTTGGCATGTTGTAGTATAGATACGATCAACAAGTCTGCCACTATTCTAAAATTCTCATTTTACTGTGAAGACACTGTAAAAAATATTCAGTGTATGGGAAAGCTGGTCTTCTTGCCAAAGAGAGCTGAAATGTGTCTCCAGGTGGAGGGTGGTTAGTGTTTTGCAAAGATGCCCCATCACAGCATATGCGGAATCTACAAACTCTAGGGCCAGAACTGCCTTCCTGACGCACCTGGTGCTAGGAACTCTTTGCTGGAAATTTCTTTTACTCCAGTTGTTCTTAAACAGTTAAAATGTGTTTATTGCATTTGGTGAGGGGTTATTTTGAACATGTGGAGAAGCACCACAGAACTAGAAAATGGAACTTTATACTATTTCCATTTTCAGGTCATTTTTCCTTCCTCATCCCTAAAAAGCTTCAGCTTTGAATCTCATGTTACCCAATTATATCACCTAATATTTCTCTTTTGTGCTGTCAGCCACCAATCGCTAAGACATTTTCCTCTATTTTTCAAAGTCATCAGCTCCCCTCTAATGGTCACACTCTCCAGTTCCACTTCTGCCTTAATCCTCAGCAATTTTAACACACACATACATATAGATCATCCTCCCAACCTTCCATCCTGCCATCTCTTGGTTTCCCGGTTCCTGACCTCCTTTCCAATGTCCTTGTCCTCCACTTGACATCAGCCACTCACACCCATGGTCACGCCCTGAATCTTGCACCCCAGACCAGGGTTGTTGAACTACAGTCAGGTAAGGTCCAGCCTGCCACCTATTTATAAATAAAGTTTTATTGGAACAGAGCCACACGCATTCACTGTATATTGTCTCTGATTGCTTATACACCACAATGACAGAGTTGAGTAGTTCTAACAGAGAGTAGAGTGTAAAACCTAACCATTTACTATCTGACACTTTTAAGAAAATGTTTGCCAGCCCATGCCCTAGAGTAATAATTGTCACCATTCCATAATCTCAACTTTGTGCCTTCTCCTCTGACTACCACCTTACATCTTCCCAGCTTACTCTTGACTACTCAACCACCAGAATGCTTGTCCTCCTTCAGGGCCTCCACTCCATTACTCCTTTTATTATTTTCACCTCTTTCATGCCCTTCATGTTCTCACTACTCTTTTTACTCAAGTTAAGTTCCACTGGATGAGTTAAGTTCAACTGTCAGAGTCATATTCTTCCACATTCCCTCATTTCTTTGCCTGTCTCTTGCTTTCTGGAAATTGATTGGCAAAACAATTCTTTATCTGCTATCTCTGCTCCTATATCCATGCAGTCTAATGTGGCTGGAGAAAACCTTATAACCCCGTTGACCAACCCATTTTAAATTCCTGCCCACAAACCTCAAATGGCCTCCTTATGCTCCGTGGTAACTTCTATATTATCTCCCTGGTTCCTTCACTCCCCATTGTTCTAGACAACGACTACACGCCTTTCCCCTCTCTTCCAACCCTCAAGATGTCCTCCTTCATCCTCAGCTCATGGCTTGGCATCCTACTTCACTAAAGATATCGAATTAGCTGGAAGAGAATTTCCATAGAATCTCCACACCATGAGTTCCTGCATCTACACACTCTGACTTCCAAACTGTCCCCATTGATGAACTATGCTTGCTACTGTGTAAGCCAATTCTCAACTTGTATTTTCCTGACACCATCAATTTTCCCTCTCTGTTGAATCATTCCCACCAGAATAATCTGTGATGCCATCATTTTTCTTCCTTAAAACCAATACAAATAAAAAACCCTTTCTTAACCCCATTCCTTGTCAGCTACTGTTTCATTCCCCTGTTTCCCTTTGTAGCAAAGTTTTTCAAATGAATCGTCTCCAATTCTTCTTGTCCCGTTATCCCTTAAACTTATTCTGGTCAGGCTTTTGAACGTTCCCATTCTGGGCATACAAAAAACTCTTGCCAAAATCACCCATAGCCCATAGATTGTTTAATTCAATAGTCAATTCTCAGTCCTCAGCTTGTTTGATCCATCAGCATTTGACACAGTTGATCATTCCCTCCTCCTGGATACCTTTTCTTCATTTGACTTTTAAGATGTTGCATTCTTGGTTTTCTTCTTTACTCAGGTTCTTTTCTATCTCCTTTGCAAGTTTCTCATCTCCTGAATGTCTTCATAATGGAGTGCCTCAGGGCTCTCAGTTCTTGAATCCTCTTCTCTGTCTACACTGACTTCCTATGTACCCTGACTCCCTTGGTGATCTCAACTAGTCCCATTACTTTAAATACCACTGAAATGCTTATGACTGTCAAATTGCATCTGTCCCCTACTTCAGTACCAAATCATAGGCTTGGATATCCAATGCCCTTTTTGATATCTCTGTTTGACAGCTCATCCTCAACATGTCCAACATGAAACTCGTGATCTTCTCCTCAAGGCTTGCTGCACCGGTAGCCTGTTATCTCTCTATAGATGTCAACTCCATCCTTCCAGTTGCTCAGGTCAAAAACTTTGATGTCATCGCTAACTCCCCTCTTTCACTCTAGTGGTCTGTCTTCAAATATGACTAAACTTTGACTATTTCTCACTACCTATACTGCTTCTTCCTGTTCTGAGACACTCATTTGTCTTCCTTGGATTATTACCTCCATGTATCTATCCTTTTCCTCACTATAGTATATTCTCTACAGCAGAGAGAGGGTTTTTCTTTTTTTTAAGTGTGAGTAATATCATGTCACTCCTTTTCCCATGTCACTCAGAGCCCAAGTTGTAGTCTTTTTTTTTTTTTTTTTTGCGGTACACGGGCCTCTCACTGATGTGGCCTCTCCCCCCGCGGAGCACAGGCTCCGGACGCGCAGGCTCAGCGGCCATGGCTCACGGGCCCAGCCGCTCCGCGGCATGTGGGATCCTCTCGGACCCGGGCACGAACCCGTGTCCCCTGCATCGGCAGGCGGACTCTCAACCACTGCACCACCAGGGAAGCCCCAAGTTGTAGTCTTTACAATGGCCACTTTGACTCATCTGTTACCAGTTTCTCTCTTCCTCACTCCTCCAACTGCATGAGACCCCTTGCACTTTCTTGCCAGACACACCTCCCATCTTTGCATTTACTGACTGCTTTTCCAGCAATGATATTCTTTACATATATCCATGTGGATGACTCCCTCAACTCTTTCAAGTCTCTGCTCAAATGTCACCTCTCACTGGGGTCTATCCTGACCAATCTCTTAATGCTGCAACCTGTTCTCTCCCTACTTGGCGTTTCTGATTCCCCTTATCCTTTTCTATCTTTTCTTCTTTAGCACGCATCAACTTCTAACATGCTCTGTGATGTATTTATTACATTTATTGTGTATTACCTTTCTCCCCTTGGTAGAATATAAGTCCTACAATGGCAGAAATATTTTCTTTCTTTTTTTTAAGCTGATGTGTCTTAAGTTCCTAGAGCAGTGTCAGGCATATTGTAGACACCCACACAGTATTATTTGAATAAACAAAAATAAGTTATGAGATAGCTGGGGTATACACTACCATGATTAAGACATAATTTGAAGTGTTTTTTTTTTTTTTTCTTGCGGATCATCTTCAATGTCCACCATGACTTAGCGGGGTAAAAAATGTCCACTGAAATTTCGGAAGTGATCCACTGTGCTTGCTTTCTCAGTGCCAACAACGTAGGACACTGTCAGTAATTTGAATTATATATTTCTATTATACTCAAATAGAAATGGCTATAGAGTTCATCCATTCATTAGTTTATTCAATCTAGTATATAAAATATACTTATTTATCACCTACCATATATGTGTACTTTTCAGAACACAGAAGAATACAGAGATGAAAAAGAAAGATCAGAAAATGTACTTCAAGACTGTACATTCTCATGGTGAGAGGCAGGCAATAAACATACACTTATAAATAAGAAAATTTTTGATTCTCACAAGTGTTATTTTAAAAAAAGTGGAACAGGGTAATGGACTGGAAGATGATGGGATGACCAGGGAATCCTCTCTGACGAGATGATCTTTGAGAAAACTCAATAATGAGGAGAAGCCAGCTGCTTGAAGAGGAAAGAAAAGAGATTCTAGACAGAAGAAATTCAAAGGCCTTGGGGCAAAAATAAGTTTGACACCTTAGAAACACAGAATGAAGATCATCAAATTTCTAGTGAAGCGATCAGGGGAAAGAATGTTATAGAATGTGGTTGGAGCAGTACACGGAGGCTGAATCATGTGGAGTCTTACTCACCATTTAAGGAATTTATCTCCAAATCCCTATTGTGGAATTTTAAGCAGGGGAACGACAGGACTGATGTTTTAGAAAGAGCAGGATAGCTGTTAAGAGAATGGGCTCAGGCAGGAGAGGAAGCAGGGAGACAAGTTAGGAGGCTCAGAAAGAATTGGGATTAGAGGACTTCCCTGGCGGTCCAGTGGTTAAGACCCCATGCTCCCAATGCAGGGGGCAAGGGTTCAATCCCTGGTTGGGAAAGAACTTGCATGCCTTGTAGCATGGCCAAAAAAAAAAAAAAAAAGGAATTGGGATTAGAGACCAGGTGGATAGCAAAGGACATAGTGAGACAGAGCCAGATTTAGTTGTCATTTTTTCATTTTAAAAAATTTTATTTTTAGTGAAGTACAGTTGATTTACAATGTTGTATTAATTTCTGCCATACAGCAAAGTTTATTCAGTTATACATATAAAGACACTTCTTAATGGTTTTTTTTCCATTATGGTTTATCTCAGGATATTGAATATAGTTGCCTGTGCTATATAGTAGGACCTTGTTGTTTATGCATCCTATATGTAATAATTTGCATCTGCTAACCCCAAACTTCCAGTCCTTCCCTCCCCCACCCCCTCCCCTCTGGCAACCACAGATCTGTTCTCTAGGTCTCTGAGTCTGTTTGTGTTTCATAGATCAATTCATTTGGAGACAGGGCCAGATTTAGATTATATTTCAGAGTAAAGACAAAGACTTGCTGTTGGATTGGAGGTGAGAAGTGAGGAGAAAAAAGGGACCTAGAACGACTGGTGAGAAAGACACGATTCTGCCCACACTGCCAGGTCTCCTGGTGCTCACATTGTGGTAGGTGTGGTAGAAAGAGTTATGAGCCATACATCTGTGCTTGAGCCCTGAGTCTTGGACTATTAATTTATGTGAAAGATAGTAACAAAAATAACAGCATACATTACTGCTGCTAATACTGAGTGCTGTCTATATATTCGACACTCTGCTTTTTTCCTTTACGTGAAATATTTCACTTAGTCCTTACGATATCCCTTCCCCATTTTGTAGATGATGAGAAAGGCTCAGAAATGCAGAATAATTTTGCCAAGGTCACACAACCAGTCAGTGGCTGAAGTGGGTTTGAATTCAGATCTGCCTGACTTTAAGACCATCGATATTAACAGCTATGCTGTACTGCCTTCCAGAAGAGTGATTCTTGATTTTACAGTTCAAAACACCCTTTCACATTTTATGTCATTTAATTCTCAAGAAGTAGGCTTCATTCCCATTGACTGTTACACTGATGCTGTGATATAAGGAAGGATTATAATTATTTCCATTTTAAAGATCTAAAAGGTGAAGCTTAGTGGTTAAATGAATTTTTAAGGTCACACATGTAGTAAGTGACAAAGCTGTAAATCAAAACAAAGTTTCTGGTCCCTACCCCATGAGCTCTGTAGAGGATAAGTCAGTTGACTTAGTTTGGCCTCAGTTTCCAGATGGGTAAATCAGGGATGGGTGGACTAAATGATTTATACTACATGATCTGCCTTTTTAAGTCTGTGTGTAAGTGCCTCTCTGGCTTTTGTGTGTTGAACCACAATTGCTTAGCTGGCTGGGCATTTCCTGACTGTATTCACTCATCACCTTCATACATTACCTTTCTTCACATCTAACCTATAAAATTCTGGCTGACTACGTCCAACAATTTTCTGGAAACATCAAGGAAGTCACAAATATTTGTGTGGTGGCATTCTTTTATACTTCTGTTGTATTCCTTGTAGTGTTACACAGTGATAGCCACATTTAGAATCTCATAAAACCTTTTATTTCATGTGGAATGAAATGATTTAAAATTATAAAAAAGAAGTCTAACATATATATGACTGTAATGACACAATTTTATTTTGACTTTTTTCAAAGAACTGCTTCAGCATCATATATATGTATGTGTGCATGTATATATATATAAAATATATATTTCTTTAAGGAATTTAAGAATAACTGAAGATAATAGAATCATTGAAGATTTTAAACAAGGGAAAGAATCGTAGAATTGGTAGAATTGTCATTTAGGATAATTACTCAAAAGGTTGTGAATTGAGTAGCTAGAACAGGAGAGATGTTAAAGGTAGGAAGAGTTAGGAAGTTATAAAAATAATCTTGGTAAAGTATAATTGGTGCTTGAGTTACAATCAGGATTCCCCATACAGGGAACAATAAGGAAGATAGAAATATAGGATGCAATAGATCACACTGATAAATACACACACACACTCACACAAATACACACACACACATTTCTGTGCAAGAAGTCACAGAAATATTGTGATGAATTTTTAAGTGGCTAGTTTAATTAATATCAGCCATCTAGATATGCCAGAAAACGCTTGATTTTTAATAAAGTTACTTTGAACCTGTCTTATGAAACACTAGTGATCCCACTTAATTTAGTGTAATTTAATTTAAAGACATTGAGTTGTCTGGAAAATTGACTCAAATTTTCATTGCTTTGCATACTTATATACTCTGAAAGTACATTAGAAATGTCATTCTTGGAGGGAGTATATATGTGAGTTTATCTATGAATGAGAGGGAGCGGGGTGGGAACAGGGAAGGGAGAAGAGGAGAGTTTGCATCTGCATATGTCAGTGGTGTCTTCTAGATTTTAGCAAAGTTTTTTCCTCCTGTCGTGTATCTGACCAAATGATCACTGCCTTTAACCAAGTTAGTAAATCGTACGTTCCATTCTATCTATATTCAGGTAGAATTAATGATAGTCTGTATGTAGTAAAGGAAGGAAGAGTAATTATACATTTTTTAAAAATGAGGGTGATGCATAGGCTTGTTCTGAAGCATTGTGGGAAATCTCCAGTGTGGGACTAGATCTCCAGCTGCTTGAGGTGATGTGTTCTGTGTGAAGACTCAGTATGTTCTAACAGGTGGTGAAAAAATTGTTACTCACGGGCTGGGTTGACCAGAGTTTCAGCCACTCCAAGTAAAATGTATTGAAGAACAAGGTGGAAACAGGGCATGGAGGAAATGGTGGCAACTTTGCCTGAAAGGACTGCTCGACTGGATGGAAGTGCTTTCTGTGTATTTCAAAGAAGCCAGCTACCATCACAGACAATGCAGCAGAAAGATTGCCAGCAACTGAAGAAAAAGTGAAAAAGAAAAAAAAATTTTAAAGAGCCTCCAAATCAGTGTAATAGGCTATAGCATTTCTTACATATGGACAGTAGAGGATGTATCCTCAACATCTGTTGTTTTTGCTGATGTTCCGAGGATATCCAGATGCCAGCTAACTGTGTTGTGTGATTTTCCTGTGCTCAGGCTCTGGTCTCTCAGAAATGGCTACATTAGTTCCCTATTTCCTGACTTACTGGTTACATGGCCTTAGTTATTTAACCTCATTATCTCTTTCCTCAGCTCTAAGATGGGGTTGAAGACACTTACTTTGTAGGATGGCTATGAGATTTAAAGACAATGTACAGTTATTATTGTAACGGTTCCTGGTAGCAATTAGTAGCAATTATTATTGAAGCTAAAGCAATGGTTTTGAACTTTTATCCTCAGATAAGTTATATTATTCTGATAACTTTTTTAGATATATCTGAATCAAAAATGATTTGGGAAAAGTTTAAATAAAATGATCTCTTTATAAGATTTTAATTATTATTGAAAAACAGTTTTGAAATAACCTGTAAGCATCATCAGTCCTCAGTTTTCTGACATTTCTCTAATCTTTCCAGAAAAAGTAAAGCAGCTATTACAGAATTAAAGACTAGAAACTTTGGCTTAGGAAAAAAATATTAAAGGTGAATTAACTAGGAAACAGATATAAATGGAAGCAATTATTCAGATAGTGGTTCATCTTTTCTCTTTTACTTTTAAGGAATTATCTAGGAATTTTTGGTTGAAAATGAGTAGAGATTTTGTTACAATTTTGGTACATTTTATATCTACTGCAACCATTCCATTTCTCAATTTATCATTCCTATTACTGGACTTAATCCCATTGTTAGAGCAGAGGCAAACTTTAGCTTGATGGAATTTACTTGAAATTTAGAGATAGTCACCTTTTGCTAACTTGCATAAAAGTTCAGATAAGGCAAATCTTTCAATTCAGAAAAATCAATCTAATGTTTAAATAGCTTAGTGTTTGTTTTGGTTGATAGAGAAACTGGTAGGTAAATTTTTTGATTGTATCTCAGCATTTAAATGTATCCATAAAATCTGCCCTTTACTGAGACCTCAAGAAATAGAAGGTGTAAAAAGGGAGGAAATCTGAATAACAGAAAATTTGAGGAATTTTAAAATTTATTATTACTTTAAATTAGGTTCCACGAAGGCCCATTCATTAATGAAGTAGAGATTTTGGCTCTGTTAACAGTTCATATTTAAAAAAGGAATTTTAATATTATCTACCTTTAAGATAAAATTCATCACAGGATTTATCTAGATTACTTGGCACATTAAGACTCACCAGAAAGAGACCTGAAATGTCAATTCAATTTAATATTTACTCTGTTACCGCTATATGTAAAGCAGTTTGCTGGGGCAGTTGGGACCAGATTTGGCCCGTGAGTGTAGTGGTTGGCCAAACCTTGGTTTAGTCATCAGGTTTTATGGCTTACTGATGAATTTTAGCTCTGACTTGATGCGGAATTGTGGCATTTTTACCTGGGCCTCAGTTTCCTGTACATAGGCGTGAAATGTGAGAGAGAAGTCTCTTGGCCTCTTGCTCTGTCCTTGAAACTCAAAGTATAGTCCCTGATCAACAGCTTAGGGAATCACCTGGAAGCTTGCTAGACATACAGAATCTCAAGCTTCATCCTAGAAGGACTGAATCAGATCTGCATTCAACAAGATCCAAGAAGACTTCTACACACATTAAACTTCTCTAGCATAGAGCACTCTGAGACCTGGTCTAGGAAAACCCAATGAAAGATAGTTCTCCAATTTCAAGCAAAGCACAAATATTTAACTCATTTACCTAGATATTTTAGGGCAAAGTGTATTTTACCTGAAGCATCTAGGTAACTACATTTGCTTTTTCTTTGCTGCTGCACTCTGGTGCAAGTGAAAAATGGCTTTTTAAAAATTCATAACAAAGTTGGATTCCAACCTAAATTTAATCTGCTCCATTTTTATTCCTAACTTCTATTAGATCATAACTCGTCCAAAGCAGAGTGCAGTTTATCAGAATGTACACATTTTACACCTCTAGCAGATCTGTATTTACAAGATAAAGCACATGGTTCCAAAGGAGATATTATATTCAGATAAATAATGTATGTTTTAATATTGGCTGTGTGATTGTAGACAGGTCTATAAAAGTCTTAAAGCTCTTATAGTTTGTTCTATTATCCCACCATGTAATAATTTTCCAAACTAGACCACAATGAAATTTTTAAAAGTCAGAATTTATTCAAACATTTCGGTTGTATTTGCCATTTCCTATTGAAGCAGAATCTAATACTACAATATAGATACGTTAAGATTCTTCCATTATTGGTTAAATTTACCTCACTGAGAAAACTATGGGTTTTTTATGTGTAGTTTGATGTATGAGTCTCTGATGTGTAACACAACAGTAAGTATGGAATTCTCCTGAGTCCTTGAGAAATTGCCCTTGGATCCATGATTTTGGAAAATTCTGAGAATATGAAATTAGCTAATGTAAGAATATGCTGGTGTCCATAAAACACTCTTATAGAGACAGCTGTGATTTTATCCTCATACATATCTGCTGCCTTTGTGGAAGATTCTTCTCACCCACTATTAGAATGGCATATGTTTTTTGCTTTACTGTTTCTCCTACTAGTGGTACGTTGCTGTATTTGAATTGAGCTGTCCATATTCTGTCTTTCGTTTCTCTTTAGACCACTGGGAACTCATTTCAGGAGATTCGGCTTCAGTTTGTGTTTAAACTTCTGAATCTGGAACAGGTAACTCATTTACATGGAGATCAGTTATACAAGTGTATCTGTAAGGCATAAATTATTGCTTCAGATGGTTTACTAGATGGTCGCCTCAAATTTAATTCCAGTGTTCACGTCAACTTTAAAAGTAAGAACCTGAGATCATTAACGTGCTTTTATTAAACAAGTGAACAACCGAATGAACGAGTTATTCAGGCTAGATATTTGCATGTTACTTCTTTTAGTGTTTATACACTTCCTCTTGCCAGGTATTTTGCGATGAGTATACACTGTGATGTTTCTTGGGAAAATGTCACAGTTCTAAAAACTATAATAGAGAAAAAGTAGTTTTGATGAAATAATCCTACTTTCAATGAAGGTGCTTGGATCTCTGACTTGGTTTTTAATTTATCAAGCATTTTGATTACAACCAAAAAGAAATCATTATTTTGAAATCATTATATATTTTTTGAAATCATTATATCACTGCCAATTATTAGGACTAGTAGAAGTTAATGGTTATACAAGAAGGAACCAACACCTTGGCTGTACCTATATCATAAAAGACTTTAAGTTAGAATTTGAATTTTCAAGTTTTATTTTAAAGAGGAAGGTCTGGCAGATATTTGAATATACTTCATCTGCATTTCAATATCAATGCTACTTAAAAGCCCAGATAATTGCTACCTGCTGTGTTGTACACGTCTGCTTTGTATAAGGCTTCATAACAATCTTAATTAGGCTAATCTTAGTCAGATTAATACTTGTGTGTGTCAGCGCTAGCTACTAAACGCCACATACTGCAGGGCTTTAGTTAATGGTAAGGAAAGGAAATACTCATGGTGTAAACATTTTTGAACTGAAAAAGGCTAAAACAAAGGATATCCAACGATGACAGAGGATAAATCACAATATCACTGATTCTAGATTTTTAGTGTACTAAGACTGACTTTTAAACAGACAAATCTGTCACATGTAACATTAGGAAAATACAGTCTTGATGAAACACTCTGAGCGTTATCAAACCTTTGCCTTTCACAGTTCTGGAAGGTTTGGAGATTTTTTTATTGTTGGTACTTTGGTACACTTGTTGTTTTCTTTAGCTGATAAACTCAAGAATGTCCTATCTTGAATAAGAAACTCCTCTTTCGTTGCACTGTTTATGAGCTAGATGAAGGAAAGTGAGCTCATTTTTTTCCCTTTATTAAATTTCTAGTTTGACCAACTGAATGAGATTTCTCTATCCCTCACTCTTGGCCGGGGCTGTGATTATCCATGTCAAACACTAGGCATCGTCATTGTCTATACCATCTGCCTCCTTAAACATGATGGGGAATGACTGAATGTGAAAGGGAGTGGGGGACTCCAGGAGCAACTACTCATTGTGATGACAAAATTTTTCATTCACTTCATAGCCTTAATTGGAAATCGCAGTCAGGATTCCAAATTAACACTGATAAGTTCTATAATCTAAGAACTATGTATGGCTGGTAAGTGGAATAATGATAATGATGATGATGCAATGGGCTTAGAATTAGAAGGTCTGAATTCAAATAAGACATTATCTTTGAGACCCTTGACCTAGTAAATGATGAATTATCATGAAGTTAAGTGGGGTATGTATATGAAGGTGCCTAGGTTCCAATTAGGAATTCATAAATATTTGTATGTTCATAATTTATATACTTATATACTTCACTCACATTTTCAAGGCACTTGGGTTCAAAGTGAAAGTAAATTTTAATGTTAGATTAATTCAGTTATGTAAATTACTATCAAAAATACCCTAGGTTTATGTTTATATGTCCTGATAAAACTTATTCATCTTCCATAATCACAAGCAGAATATGGAAAACTTAAGCAAACATTTAGTTAAAAAGATGCATACCTCTTTATATTCCCATAGCAAAATGTTATGCAAATAAGTGAACAAGTATGTAAATGAACAAATGAATGGAGTCTGGCTTAGAAACAACTGAATTCAGTATTCTGTATGCAGAAGAATATAGCTCAGTTTTTTTAGATGAATCTAGTTTCTTTCTTTTTCCTGCCCAATAAGGCTGTTACCACTCTTCATAGGGAATATTTAGTTCATTAACATCAAACAATATGTTAGATAACTCTGTCTAACTTTCCTCTATCCAGAAAAGCACACACACTTCTTTAAGAATAAACATGATTTCAAATATGCAAGAGTGGAGAACTGTCCAAGAGAAAGTTGCTCATATTTCAAGTGAATTTAAGATTTCTTATTCTCAGGATTTTTTTTTTTTTTGGCTGCACAGCATGGCTTTTGGGATCTTAGTTCTCCAACCAGGGATTGAACCTGAGCCCTCACCTGGTCAGCAGTGAAAGTGTGGAGTCCTAACCACTGAACTGCCAGGGAATTCCCAGGAAGGATTTTTTTTTTTTTTTTTTTTTTTTTTTTTTTGGCGGTACGCAGGCCTCTCACTGTTGTGGCCTCTCCCCTCGCAGAGCACAGGCTCCGGACGCGCAGGCTCAGCGGCCATGGCTCACGGGCCCAGCTGCTCCGCGGCATGTGGGATCTTCCCGGACCGGGGCACGAACCCGCGTCCCCTGCATCAGCAGGCGGACTCTCAACCACTGCGCCACCAGGGAAGCCCCCAGGAAGGATTTTTAAAGTAGTTCTTTCAGTCATGTTGTATACCATATTTCTCTAAAGTAGCCCAATTAAAAAAATTTTTTAGTACTAAAGCATAATTTGGAAGCATAGACTCAATTTTCATGATTCTGTACAGGACTGCCAACGTGTCTGGTATTTTGCAATGTAAATTTACCCCCATTTTCTTCTGCATTCAATGTATTAATAGTACACTTGCTGTGGGTAGGTACGATGTCTTTTCTTTTGTATCCTCAAATAGTGTCGGGCATTCACTAATACTGATTTGGATTTCACTGGCAGACAAAAAAAAACACTTTTTAAGATTTAAGGACTGTCAAAACCTATTAAGATTTATAGTTTGCCTAAACCTATGACAATAAACAATGTCAGGGTTACTGGCTTATGGAATAAATCAAAACAGAATACAGTTGAAGATACAGTTGAAGATAAAATAAACTAGGGAGAGTTTAATCACTTGAGTTCTTTCCAAAAACAAATCTACTTTGTGATGTGATCTTGTTGATGGCTTTGGTAAATAGGAAGCACATACCCTAAAGTGTAATTTATAAACAGAGGAACAGCAAAATATATAATAATGGGTTACTAGAAGACTGCTTGGTCTTCACAGATCTCTACAAAGGAGGAATTAAGAATAACAACTGGTTAACCAAGAGAAAAGAATCAGTTGCTTGACCTTGGCTATTTCAATGAAGTTATTTCTCAAGTAGATGATAAGACATAAAGTTGCCATTGCATGCTATTTCTTTTTTTTTTTTTTCGGTACGCGGGCCTCTCACTGTTGTGGCCTCTCCTGTTGCGGAGCACAGGCTCCGGACGCGCAGGCTCAGCGGCCATGGCTCACGGGCCCAGCCGTTCCGCGGCATGTGGGATCTTCCCGGACCAGGGCACGAACCTGTGTCCCCTGCATCGGCAGGCGGACTCTCAACCACTGCGCCACCAGGGAAGCCCCATGCTATTTCTTAAGCGTTTCAAACTCCCTTTGTTTTGTGTTTCTACTCACCAAACAATGAGACCTGCCCCTTGCAAATGATGACTCAATATTAGTTAACATTTATAGAGCTTTCACTCTGTGTCCCAATTGGGCTCCAGGTACTGATGTCACCCTGAATGATTTCAAAAGTCTTACAGAACAAAGAGACCCAAAATTTATCTCAGGCATGCCCCTCAATAAAAAAAAATAAGTGAACTAGAAGACAAGAAAGGTTAAGTGGCTTTTCCGATTCACTCAGGAGCAGCTCAGTAGCAGAGCAGGGGCTGAGACCTCCATTTCTGGTCGTTAGATTGAGCCTGGTTTTCCTGTACCATCGTTTGTCGTCTTGTTCCACGGCAGCACCTGAGGGACCACAGCGAGGCAGCGGAGAGTGTGACCAGAATGCTCCTCCTCTCCCATTTCATTGGCAGAAATTTTATTTTACAGTCTATTGATTGTGTTCTGAGTAAGAAGTCCTACATTTTTTTTCACTTTAAAAAATGGGAGTAGACCAAAGAATCCGCCTGCCAATGCAGGGGACACGGGTTTGATCCCTGGTCCAGGAAGATCCCGCGTGCTGTGGAGCAACTAAGCCCGTGCGCCACAACTACTGAGGCCCGCGCTCCTAGAGCCCGTGCTCCACAACAAGAGAAGCCACCGCAATGAGAAGCCCATGTACAGCAACGAAGAGTAGCCCCCGCTCGCTGCAACTAGAGAAAGCCCACGCGCAGCAATGAAGACCCAATGTAGCCAAAAATAAATAAAATAAAATAAATTAATTTTAAAAAATAGGAGTAGACCATAACAACAGCAAGGCTGTAATTATGTGAGGTATTGGATGTGTTAACTAACCTTATTGTGATAAATATTTTGCAATATAGACTTGCATCAATTCATGACACTGTGCACCTTAAACTTATACAGTATGTCAATTATATCTCAATAAAGCTGGAAAAAATGTTTGAAAACTACTGTCATACACTTTACTATTGGAAGAAGTACTATATTAAAGCTGTGAATATGACTGACTTCTAATAAATTTTTCTGCTGGTTCAGAAGTTAAAGCCTCCCAAATGTAGCTCAGCATTATTTTTTAGGTCCATTACCTGTGTTAATTTTTAAGAACATTCTCAGCATCGACGTAAGAGTAGAGACTGCTTTACTTGAAGAAGAAGAGGCCATTTGGTGGCATTGGAAGTTGCACCAAGTCTTTATGTGTGTCTTCTGAGGAAGCATAAAAGGATGAAAAGAAAATGGGACACTGATGTCTATGTAGAGATTTGAGAAGCTGGACATAATCACTCTCAAATTCACCTTCTTCCCAATTTGTCAAAATCAGACTACTCCAGAGCATATAGCTAGCTTAGATCCTAGTACAGTGTTTTTTTATTTTAAAAGTTGTAAACCATTCGCTTGAAATGGTAAGTTGTACTTACTAATGCATGCCAACAGAAATGGGCCATCTCTCTTAGAGGGATATAGGCAGGTGCTGAAATACTCCATTAAAGGAGCTAAAAGTAGTAGTGGTAGGATGCTGACGACATTCATTACTGCAACTGGCAGAAGAAATCCACCCAAATTCAGGTTGGAATTCATGGTCTGCAGATAATATCCTGAAGGAATCTGTATTTGAAGGGGGAAAGAGCCATTCAGTAAGACAGTGGTTAAAGTAACTTTGGAGGAAGTGTCCTGTGGCAGATTCCTTGTCCCCTGCCAGTACTCTGTGACAGATGAGCTGGATGTTCCCCGGGTCTCCAAGGTCATGATTATGAACTGACAAAGGAAGAGTAGGAACTGTGTCTAGTCTATTGACAATTCTACTGATTCTTTATGGACGAATATTTTGTCATCTAGTCTATCTTCTTAATTTTCCTTGGAAAAGTAAAAGTGACCCTAATTTTGTGCTTGGGATGACACATAAGAAATCATGTAATAAATTTTGCATATAAGCAAATAAGCTTTTTGTTTTTCCCAACAATAAAGCAAAAGCCAGTAGAAAGTATTAAGACTTTCATTTTCACCTGGATTAAAAAATAGTTTGGGGCCAGACTAGATCCTTTAAATACCATCGAGTTTGATGGCGAAATAGGTAAGAATGATTTTTCCCTAAGAGGGGACCCAGTGAGGAAACACATTACTTGTTGTAGGCTGTCTTTATAGGCTACCTGGATTGGCCTTGTTTTTAACATAAGCCAAATAAAACGAGAAAAGGGAGAGAAAACATACTTGTGTCTATACTCTCCTTTTAAACTAATTGTGTGGCACTAGAGGACCAAAAAGGGAACTCCAAGAAAAAAGTTGCACAATAAAGTAGCAGAAATGAAAACAAAAACGAAACACTAACAACACCTCTACCTCGCTGGAAACCATCAAGGTAGTGTTAGAATTTTTTTAAAAAAACCTAATACTAACTAAAACTCTAACATTAACTTGGAGTCTCTTCAAGTATTCCTAACCTCTCATTAGGTCACAACATCAGAACTAAAGTACAATGTCACAGGAAAAGGGGCATCTCCTCACTTTTATAGTTCATGAGCTGTGTTGCAATAATCACATCTTTGTCATTATCATTAGTAGCACAGAGTATTTCTTTCATTCCCAGGGGCACACAAAGCTACTGAGTGGCTTGGCGAGAAAGTCAACCCAAGTCTTGTCCTTGAGGAATGGATTCTCCATTTTTTCTTACAGTGTGTGAACTACATTAGGAATCCTGCCTTACCTCCATCCTGGGAGAGCAACCCGGCTCAAACATCCAGATAACAGCTTCTTGTTTGAAACCTTCACTAACTCCTTCTCTATTATCAATTGTGCAATTCGAGAAGGTATAAGGAGAAGCAGAGTCATAAGTCAGTACAGCTGCTAACCAGCCCACCAGTTGTAAAATGAGCCTATTGCTATGTTACCTGCCTAAATCCAGGAATGGACCACATTTTCACTGAGATTCTTTCTATCTGTATAAAATATGTCCTGGTGATAATTTATCTTCCAATCTTTAATTTGACCCTTGGGACTGTAAACAGGATTGTTTTGGTTGGGTACAGATGGCAAGAGGGAAGGGAGTATTAGCTAGTTCTGCCCTAGTTCCATCAAAATATTAAGCATGTATCCCCAGTCAGAGGAAAATGAATGATGGTTTTTAAAATAGTGCTGGCAGCAGAACTACTCTAAGACTGAAAGGATCTCAGCACAACTTGAAAGTTTCTGTTACTGATTTCAAGTGAGAATTATTGTTAACAGGAATAAAGTTATTGTCGGCATGAATCACAGACACAGAAACCTGTTAACTTAATAATGTGGCAAATGTACTATTAATCTTTAGTGAAGCAATATTAATATATTGCATAATCTAAAAAAAGGCCCCGATAGCTTGAAATCATTTCTGCTTCTGCCTCAAGTTCTGAAATCATCTCCTTTAAAAATTTTAAATACTTTTACTTCATACAAGCCTCTGAGAATTCAGGAATAACTGCTGTCAATAAAGATTCATTTTCACCTTTGAATGGCCAGTAATGTCAAATGGCAACATCATTGGCCTTAATATCAACATATTTTAAATGTATGTCTTGGAACTGAAGGTCAATAATGGCTACTAAATTTAAAATATGGAATTCGATGATGTTTTATTCTTGGTATTTTGATCGCCTTTATACTGGTGATTATTTCATCTGGAGGCAAAAATCTTATTCCAGCCTATTCCAATGGAAGTTACCTCTGCCTCCCTTGAGAAGTACATTCTAAACATTTTCTTTGAAGTTTCTGGTATAACATTACTCTATATGATTTTGGAACCTGTATAGTCTGTACCAGGGATTTTTAACCCAGCTGCAAGAGAGGCATAGTGGGTAACAGCAAAATGTGGGCATTGATACCAGCCTGGGGTAGGGATAGCCACTCTGCCATATGCTAGTAGGGTAACCAAGAACCAATTGCAAGTCACTTAATGTCTCTGAGACTCAGGTTTAGAACAGTAAAATCTGCCCTGTAGGCTTGCTTTGGGGGTTAAATTAGACACTGTGAAGTCATCTTTTAGAGGCTCTGACACATATAGGTGGTCAATAAGTATTAGTATTTGTTCTTTGCTATAAACTAGGCATCTAGATTTGGTGATATGCTTAAAAATTAGCTTATCAAAATTTATTCTAATTTATGTTAAATTTAAAAATATGTAACAGTTTGCAGAGAAGACTCGAACTTAGTAAAAAAAAAATCAGGGGTCACTACATTATGAAGGTAAGAATCAGTATGTGCTATTTGCACAGAAGGTTCGAGGCATCCCATGGAACCATTAGTAATTTTGTACTCATGATTAATTTCTCCATTCTAAGATGTTTTCATGATATTTTTAAAAATTTTAATACATTTATTTAACCCAATAAAGTAAAAATATTTTAGCACGATCAATATAAAAATTATTAATGAGATATTTACATTGTTCTTTTTTCATATCGAGCCTTCAAAATCTGGTATTTTACCCGTATAGTATGTTTCATTTTACAAGGCACATTCCAAATGCTCAAGAGCAACAAGAGGCTACCATATTGAACAGTGCAGTTCTAGAACAATATGGGAGACAGTGATTAAAGTGTGTGGGATGCAAATGGTGATATGTTTTAAAAGTTTACCTGTAGATATGCACCTCTTATCTGCTCACCTACGTTACCCTAGAACTAAACAGTCATCGTGCTTTTACTTGTGTGTCAAAGCTGTGGCTTAGAGTGTCTATCCAAGCTTACAAAACTACCATCTTTCTCCTCCCCTTCTGAGGTTAAAAGAATACACCCACTACCAAAGCTTGAAGTCTAACCATCAACAGTTAGCAAAAGACCTTAGCTGGTTGAGGGCTCTTATGATTAAAAGTTAGGGAAGCCCATCACAACTCCAGCATTATGTAGAAGCTAATAAATAGCAGTTGTTACGTTTACTTATTGTAGGAACAAGCTCCCAAAGTTTAACGTGGATTCTCTTAGTTCAGTTATGTTAAAATAATCCAAATAGTTTCCAGGCAGTTACTCTATCATCTGAAACTGCTGTGTCTGAATACTGCTGGCATATGTTAGAAACAGCTAACCTGAATTTACAAACTGTTTCTACCCTGTAGTGATGAATATGTTCAAATGAGCTTCTTGGAATGGAAGGGGGAAGTTCACATGGGAATAGAGTCTACCAGATCAGACTTCAGCCTCAGTGAAAGTATTTCCCAACACCAAGTCTCTCTGATACCATTGCTGAAAGTTTGGGTTTTTTTGGCAACATGAAGTGAAATATTAACTCCTGTGAAGAAAGAGTTTTTGGAGTTGAGGTTTTACAAAAAGCTGATTCATTTGGCTTGGCTTTACTTATATTTTCTGTATGAATATAATGTAATATTTTCTGCGGCCTTTTTCTTTAAGAATTTGAAAACCCACTTAGTAGAAGAGGATGGGTGTTGGTCTCTAGCATGGGTGACAAACCAGTCTCCAGCACGTGAATCAGACTGCGTACTTGGAAGAAGTCAGAGGAGCACATCCCCAGTTTCTTTCAGAATCTTGGATGTAGCCCCTCTAGATTTTTATTTTTTATATACAGCAGGTTCTTATTAGTCATCAATTTTATACACATCAGTGTCTACATGTCAATCCCAATCTCCCAATTCATCACACCACCACCACCACCACCCCCCCGCCGCTTTCCCCCCTTGATGTTCGTACGTTTGTCCTCTACATCTGTGTCTCTATTTCTACCTTGCAAACTGGTTCATCTGTACCATTTTTCTAGATTCCACATATATGCATTAATATACAATATTTGTTTTTCTCTTTCTGACTTACTTCACCCTGTATGACAGTCTCTAGATCCATCCATGTCTCTACAAATTACCCAATTTTGTTCCTTTTTATGGCTGAGTAATATTCATTGTATATATGTACCACATCTTCTTTATCCATTCGTCTGTTGATGGACACTTAGGTTGCTTCCATGACCTGGCTCTTGTAAGTAGTGCTTCAATGAACATTGGGGTGCATGTGTCTTTTTGAATTATGGTTTTCTCTGGGTATATGCCTAGTAGTGGGATTGCTGGGTCATATGGTAATTCTATTTTTAGTTTTTTAAGGAACCTCCATACTGTTCTCCATAGTGGCTGTATCAATTTACATTCCCACCAACAGTGCAAGAGGGTTCCCTTTTCTCCACACCCTCTCCAGCATTTGTTGCTTGTAGATTTTCTGATGATGCACATTCTAATTGGTGTGAGGTGATACGTAATTGTAGTTTTGATTTGTATTTCTCTAATAATAAGTGATGTTGAGCAGCTTTTCATGTGCCTCTTGGCCATTTGTATGTCTTCTTTGGAGAAATGTCTATTTAGGTCTTCTTCTGCCCATTTTTTGATTGGGCTGTTTGTTTTAATATTGAGCTGCATGAGCTGTTTGTATATTTGGAGATTAATCCTTTGTCCATTCATTTCTTTGCAAATATTTTCTCCTATACTGAGGGTTGTCTTTTCATCTTGTATACAGTTGCCTTTGCTGTGCAAAAACTTTTAAGTTTCATTAGGCCCATTTTTAAATTTTCATTTTTATTTCCATTACTCTAGGAGGTGGGTCAAAAAAGATCTTGCTGTGATTAATGTCAAAGAGTGTTCTTCCTATGTTTTCGTCTAAGAATTTTATAGTGTCCAGTCTTACATTTAGGTTGTTAATCCATTTTGAGTTTATTTTTGTGTATGGTGTTAGGGAGTGTTCTAATTTCATTCTTTTACATGTAGCTGTCCAGTTTTCCCAGTACCACTTACTGAAGAGGCTGTCTTTTCTCCACTGTGTATCCTTGCCTCCTTTGTCATAGACTAGTTGACCACAGGTGCATGGGTTTATCTCTGGGCTTTCTATCCTGTTCCATTGATTTATATTTCGGTTTTTGTGCTGGTACCGTATTGTCTTGATTACTGTAGCTTTATAGTATAGTCTGAAGTCAGGGACTCTGATTCCTCCAGCTCCATTTTTTTCCCTCAAGATTGCTTTGGGTATTTGGGTTCTTTTGTGTCTCCATACAAAATTTAAGATTGTTTTAGTTCTGTAAAAAATGTCACTGGTAATTTCCTGGGGATTGCACTGAATCTGTAGATTGCTTTGGGTAGTATAGTCATTTTCATGATATTGACTCTTCCAATCCAAGAACATGGTATATCTCTCCATCTGTTTGTGTCATCTTTGATTTGTTTCATCAGTGTCTTACAGTTTTCTGAGTACAGGTATTTTACCTCCTTAGGTATGTTTATTCCTAGGTATTTTATTCTTTTTGTTGCAATGGTGAATGGGAATGTTTCCTTAATTTCTCTTTCTGATCTTTCATTGTTAGTGTACAGGAATGCAAGAGATTTCTGTGCATTAATTTTGTATCCTGCAACTTTACAAAATTCATTGATTACCTCTAGTAATTTCTGCTCACATCTTTAGGCTTATCTATGTATAATATTATGTCATGTGCAAACAGTGACAGTTTTACTTCTTCTTTTCCAATTTGTATTCCTTTCATTTCCTTTTCTTCTGTGATTGCCATGGCTAGGACTTCCAAAACTGTGTTGAATAATAGTGGCAAGTGTGGACATCCTTGTCTTGTTCCTGATCTTAGAGGGAATGCTTTCAGTTTTTCACCATTGAGAGTGATGTTTGCTGTGGGTTTGTCTTTTATGATTTGTCATATATGGTTATTATGCAGAGGTAGGTTCCCTCTATGCCCACTTTCTGGAGAGTTTTTATCATAAATGGGTGTTGAATTTTGTCAAAAGCTTTTTCTGCATCTATTGAGATGATCATATGGTTTTTATTCTTCAATTTGTTAATATGGTGTACCACATTGATTGATTTGTGTATATTGAAGAATCCTTGCATCCCTGGGATAAATCACACTTAATCATGGTGTGTGATCCTTTTAACGTGTTGTTGGATTCTGTTTGCTAGTATTTTGTTGAGGATTTTTGCATCTATATTCATCAGTGATATAGGTCTGTAATTTTCTTTTTTTGTAGTTTCTTTGTCTGATTTTGTTATCAGGGTGGTGGTGGCCTCATAGAATGAGTTTGGGAATGTTCCTTTCTCTGCAGTATTTTAGAAGAGTTTGAGAAGGATGGGTGCTAGCTCTTCTCTAAATGTTTGATAGAATTCACCTGTGAAGCCATCGGGGTCCTGGACTTTTGTTTGTTGGAAGATTTTTAATCACAGTTTCAACTTCATTACTTGTGATTGGTCTGTTATATTTTCTGTTTCTTCTTGGTTCAGTCTTGGAAGGTTATACCTTTATAAGACTGTGTCCATTTCTTCCAGGTTGTCCATTTTATTAGCACAGAGTTGCTTGTAGTAGTCTCTCATGATGCTTTATATTTCTGTGGTGTCCATTGTAACTTCTTTTTCATTTCTAATTTTATTGATTTGAGTCCTCTCCCTCTTTTTCTTGATGAGCCTGGCTAAAGGTTTATGAATTTTGTTTATCTTCTCAAAGAACAAACTTTTAGTTTTATTGATCTTTGCTATTGTTTTCTTCGTTTCTATTTCATTTATTTCTGCTCTGATCTTTATGATTTCTTACCTTCTACTGACTTTGGGTTTTCTTTGTTTTTCTTTCTCTAGTTCCTTTAGGTGTAAGGTTAGATTGTTTATTTGAGATTTTTCTTGTTTCTTGAGGTAGGATTGTATTGCTGTAAACTTCCCTCTTAGAACTGCTTTTGCTGCATCCCATAGGTTTTGGATCATCATGTTTTCAATGTCATTTGTCTCTAGGTATTTTCTGATTTCTTCTTTGATTTCTTCAGTGATCTCTTGGTTATTTAGTAACACATTGTTTAGCCTCCATGTTTTTGTGTTTTTTACATTTTTTCCCCTGTAATTGATTTATAATCTCATAGTGTTGTGGTCAGAAAAGATGCTTGATATGATTTCAGTTTTCTTAAATTTACCGAGGCTTGATTTGTGACCCAAGATGTGATCAATCCTGGAGAATGTTCCGTGGGCACTTGAGAAAAAAGTGTAATCTGCTGTTTTTGGATGGAATGTCCTATAAATATCAATTAAATCTGTCTGGTCTATTGTGTCATTTAACGCTTGTGTTTCCTTATTCATTTTCTGTTTGGATGATCTGTCCATTGGTGTAAGTGAGTGTTAAAGCCCCCCACTATTATTGTGTTACTGTCGATTTCCTTTTTCAGAGCTGTTAGCATTTGCCTTATGTATTGAGGTGCTCCTACGTTGGGTGTATATATATTTATAATTGTTTTATCTTCTTCTTGGATTGATCCCTTGATCATTATGTAGTGTCCTTGCATGCCTCTTGTAACATTCTTTATTTTAAAGTCTATTTTATCTGATATTAGTATTGCTACTCCAGCTTTCTTTTGATTTCCAATTGCATGGAATATCTTTTTCCACCCCCTCACTTTCAGTCTGTATGTGTCCCTAGGTCTGAAGTGAGTCTCTTGTAGACAGCTTGTATATGGATCTTGTTTTTGTATCCATTCAGCAAGCCTGTGTCTTTTGGTTGGAGCACTTAATCCATTCACATTTAAGGTAATTATTGATATGTATGTTCCTATTACCATTTTCTTAACTGTTTTGGGTTTGTTTTTGTAGGTCCTTTTCTTCTCTTGTGTTTCCCATTTAGAGACATTCCTTTAGCATTTGTTGTAGAGGTGGTTTGGTGGTGCTGAATTCTCTTAGCTTTTGCTTGTCTGTAAAGCTTTTGATTTCTCAGTGGAATCTGAATGAGATCCTTGCGGGGTAGAGTAATCTTGGTTGTAGGTTCTTCCCTTTCATCACTTTAAGTATATCGTGCCACTGTCTCCTGGCTTGTAGAGTTTCTGCTTAGAAATCAGCTCTTAACCTTATGAGAGTTCCCTTGTATTTGTGGTTTTTCCCTTGTTTCTTTTAATAATTTTTCTTCGTCTTTAATTTTTGTCAATTTTATTACTATGTGTTTCGGCGTGTTTCTCCTTGGGTTTATCCTGCCTGGGACTCTTTGCACATCCTGGACTTGGGTGGCTATTTCTTTCCCATGTTAGGGAAATTTTCAACTATAATCTCTTCAAATATTTTCTTGGGTCCTTTCTCTCTCTCTTCTCCTTCTGGGACCCCTATAATGCAAATGTTGTTGTGTTTAATGTTGTCCCAGAGGTCTCTTAGGCTGTCTTAATTTCTTTTCATTCTTTTTTCTTTATTCTGTTCTGCAGCAGTGAATTCTACCATTCTGTCTTCCAGGTCACTTATCCATTCTTCTGCCTCAGTTATTCTGCTATTGATTCCTTCTAGTGTATTTTTCAATTCAGTTATTGTATTGTTCATTTCTGTTTGTTTGTTCTTTAATTCTTCTAGATGTTTGTTCTTTAATTCTTCTAGGTCTTTGTTAAACATTTCTTGCATCTTCTCGATCTTTGCCTCCATTCTTTTTCTGAAGTCCTAGATCATCTTCACTATCATTATTCTGAATTCTTTTTCTTAACGTTTGCCTGTCTCCACTTTATTTAGTTGTTTTTCTGGGGTTTTATCATGTTCCTTCATCTTGTACATAGTCCTCTGCCTTTTCATTTTGTCTATCTTTCTGTGAATGTGGTTTTTGTTCCACAGGTTTCAGGATTGTAGTTTTTCATGCTTCTGCTCTCTGCCCTCTGGTGGATGAGTCTATCTAAGAGGCTTGTGCAAGCTTCCTGACTGGAGGGACTGGTGGTGGGTATAGCTGGGTGTTGCTCTGGTGGGCAGAGCTCAGTAAAACTTTAATCCACTTGTCTGCTGATGGGTGGGGCTGAGTTCCCTCCCTGTTGGTTGTGTGGCTTGAGGCAACCCAGCACTCAGGCCTACAGTTTCTTTGGTGGGGCTAATGGTGGACTCCGGGAGGGCTCACGCCAAGGAGTACTTCCCAGAACTTCTGCTGCCAGTGTCCCTGTCCCCTCAGTTAGTCACAGCCACCCCCGCCTCTTCAGGACACCATCTAACACTAGCAGGTAGGTCTGGTTCAGTCTCCTATGGGGTCACTGCTCCTTCCCCCTGGGTCCTAATGCACACACTACTTTGTGTGTGCCCTCCAAGAGTGGAACCTCTGTTTCCCCTAGTCCTGTGAAGGTCCTGCAATCAAATCCCACTAGCCTTCAAAGTCTGATTCTCTGGGAATTCTTCCTGTTGCCAGACCCCCAGGTTGGGAAGCCTGATGTGGGGCTCAGAACCTTCACTCCAGCGGGTGGACTTCTGTGGTATAAGTGTTCTCCAGTTTGTGAGTCACCCACCCAGCAGTTATGGGATTTGGTTTTATTGTGATTGAGCCCCTCCTACCATCTCATTGACACTTCTCCTTTATCTTTGGATGTGGGGTATCTGTATTGGTGAGTCCCAGTGTCTTCCTGTTGATGATTACTCAGCAGTTAGTTGTGATTCTGATGCTCTTGCAAGAGGGAGTGTGTTTTCATGCTATTAATGACATATATACAGGTAGTAATTTTGTGTTTTTGTTCCATCTACTATTGTGGAGTCAAGAGAGAGGTTGAATCTGCTAAGTCAGCCTAGCTTTCATGCATTGCTTAGAACAAGGGTCAGCAAACTTTTGTGTAAAAGGCCAGATAGACAGTATTTCCACATGTGGATTCTGTTGCAAGTACTCAGCTCTGCTGTTTCCATGCATAAGCAGACATACTATGACAAACAAACAGGAGTGGTTGTGTTCCAATAAAACTTTATTTATGGATTCTGAATTTTTTTTCTTTTAAAAAAGAAGTTTTTATTCTGTTTGGTTAGAAGGACAGGATCCTTCTAACCAAACAGAAGTTCTATACTTATCCTTTTCTAACAATTGTACTTTCTTCCTTTTTTTTTTGAATTTAATTTTATTTATTTCTGGCTGTACTGGGTCTTTGTTGCTGTGCACGGGCTACTTTCTTTTTTTTAATTGAAGTATAGTTGATTTACATTGTTGTGTTAGTTTCAGGTGTGCCACAAAGTGATTCATATATTTTTATATATATATATATATATATATATATATATATATATGTGTGTGTGTGTGTGTGTATGTGTGTGTGTATATATATATATATTCTTTTTCAGATTCTTTTCCCTTAAAGCTATTACAAAATATTGAGTATAGTTCCTTGTGCTATACAGTAGGTCCTTGTTGGTTACCTATTTTATATATAGTAGTGTGTATACCAAACTCCTAATTTATCCTCCCCACCCCCCACCTTCCCCTTTGGTAATCATAAATTTGTTTTCTATGTCTGTGGGTACGGACACTGAATTTTGAATTTCATATAATTGTCTTTTGCTACAAAACATTTTTCTTCTTTTGATTTTTTTAAACCATAGAAAAATGTAAAAACCTTCTTACCTTGCAGGACATATGAAAAAGGCAGTGGGCTGATTTGGCCTGCAGGTAATAATTTGCTGACCCCTGGTTTAGAGAAGCAAGCATTGTACTAAGAATAAGAAGGTAGATTCTGCTTTTCCCTCACTACTATTCACTGTATGACCTCCTTATCCCCTTCAAAATCACTTAATTTTTCTGAGCCTCAGTTTCCTCTTCAGCAAATGAAGTAGTTGAATAAGTTAATCTCTAAGTTTTTTCCCAGCTCTATTATTCTGTGATTTAAGAATATAGCTCACTCATTAGCCATCTAATTCCAAGGTAGAGGTTAGTAATGCAGAGTCCCAAATTTCTTCAAAGACTTTTATAATCATTTATATTTCTTCATAAGTAAGTGACTCTTTGACCATTACTACATTAAAATTGTATTAAAATCACATATACTTATAAACAGTACTTTGGACTTAGTATTTTCCCCTTGATTTCCTCATAGCATAGGGACTGATTCACCAAGGGAACTAAGAATTGGTAGGGAAAGAATCGTTTGCTGATTAGTATTTATACTTAAGAGTACAGTGGGGGGTGGTACTCAAATCAGCCATTTTAGCTACTTGCTAGTACCAGTTTTTAAAGGCTTGGTCAAGGAGGAAGGCAAAACCTTTGGAAGGGAGTAGTTGGGTAATTAACCATAGATCTCACATTTGTGCATTACTCTTAGGCCTTATGACAAATTCTCTGAAGTATTGTCTGCACCTACTGACAGACATTCATAGTTCTATAGGAGAAACATTACACCCAGGTCCTGCTCAGGTATGCCTCTGTCTGACCCCACTTAGCTTTTAAAATTAGAGTCTGTAATGTATTTATATGATAACAGCCTAATGAAGTATATGGGAAGCACTTGTTGGGGTGAAAAGAAATGTTCACTTGTTATGTTAACATGCAGTCATTTGGTTGTTGCTAGGGGTAGTATTAATTACCTTTCCTCACCTGCATAAGGCACATTCTGTAGAGGAGCTGAAAAATGAAGAGAGGGAGAAGGGTGAAGAAAAATTTTGTGTCTTCCACATGGAGCTCACTGTAGCGGCGCCATTTTTTTCCTTGGCATGGTCTAACCAGCTTGTCACACCTCCACCAAGGTGGCAATACTGCAGACAGCATGTTTTTAGTGCATTAACAAACACCCCAAAGGTTGTCAGGAGGGAGCAACCTGCAAGCAATTGGAAATATTACATATTAGTAAAGGAACTGTTCTTCAAGTTTCCAAAATGTCAATCAGAAAGATGGCAGTTGTAAGGATGAAAGGCAATAAAGTGATTGAGAAGATTTTAGCACCCAAGGGGTTGAATTCAAAGGAGTAAGCTTCTGACAAGGGCTCTGGCATCCTGGTGACCAGCCCAAGGTGGTGCCTGACAGATGATGTAAAAAATGAAAAAGCTAAGATCAGTGGAAGCATATTAAAAAGGGAAGAAAGGTGACAAAATAAAGCACCAAAGTAAAAGATTTCAGAGTCTCTCAGAAGCCTCTAACTTGAACACATTAATGACTAAGACAACCTGAAGTTTCATTTACAGCCTTAACACAAAGAACTAGTACTAGTTTTTAATATAAATTGCCATATAAATAATCCGCACTTTCCGTGTTAGGTAAGAGGCGGTCTCTTATCTTGACATGTAGATGAAAGGAAATATTTTCTCTGCTTTGACTTTATCCTTGAATTTCAGACATAAGGTTAAACTTTGAACTCTTCAAATGACTTTATGTATGTTGATAGTGTCACTAAAAGTTCAGATTAGATTAGTTGGCTTTTGACTTGTCCAGTAGTTTCCTCTGGGTTTATATGGCTGTTGCTTTAGCATCAGCAGTATTTTATTGCTTTAGATGTTTGCAATCACTTACTGCTAGTGATTTGCAATCTCATTGTTGCTTCTTTTATGATCTTTCAGATTTCACCTGTTCTTTGACTCCATTAGGACTTCCTGATACAATGACAGATAAGAGATCCCGGTTTGGTTAGCAGTTCAGCTGTGCCAATCATGATACAACTTCTCATAGCACTCCTTTTGACCAGATAAACCGTTTCACAAATTACCAAGACACCAAACCATGGCTGCAGGACAAACGATAAAATAAATATAAAAATGTTGGAGTTTCTCCAAAGAAAGCTGCTGTAGAAACTCAGATAATAGTTTGATCATCATTTTAATTATGTTCAAGTTTCCTATAGTAAAATGCTAGGTGAAATGCCTTCTAACCAAGTTCATTTAAATGCCACAGGGTATTGGGTTTTATATTTAAATAAAGGGTATTTATTAATATTTCTTTTTATGGTTATAGAGTGATGATAGTGATTTGATCTGGTCTTTTATTTAAGAGTTGTAATAGACCTATTATGTCAGTCTTTGATTAATTGAGGAAGCTGGGAGCCTGGTAATGGAATATGGAGCCTTTCACCTCTAAGTCACTGAATCCAATCCAGCCCAAATTGGTAGTGACCAAGAGTGATTACAGCAGAGGCCTCTGTGAAGTGTGTTGAGGTCAAGTGGAAGTAGGTCGGGATAATTGCTGGCAGGAGATAGGCTCATACCTACAGTCACTACTGCCTCTTAGTCACTGTGGCCAGACCAGAACTGAGAAGGCCAAGAGAACAGAAGCACCTGTGAGTGACCAAGGTCTGTGTCTCCTTAACAAGGAAGTCATTGGGACATCTCTTTACTATTGGAGAAAGAACTTCTCTATTAGGAGACTATTCCCAGCTGTTTCAATTAGTTTACTTAAGATTTTGGTAAGATGAAAACTGAGAATGTCTTGATGAACAGTCTAGAGACTGAATTTGAACAGGTCTGGGCTAGGAGGCTTAACTTCCTGACATTTCCTTCTCATCTTATCTCTGTTGCTCATCAACCTGTTCTCTGCTCAACTCTTGCGAAACAATGCCATGTAGACAGGAGGGTCATTACTGGCATTGATCCAACTTACTCTGTGCTTTCAAAAAGACTTCATTATTAAACAATAACTATTTGCAGGATGAAGGGTTATTTCAAGAGGTATTCTCCCCAATTTCCTTCCTATGTTTTAAATTCAGGACTTTATTGAATGTAATATGTTTTAAACCCACTAGTTCTTTTCCATATAAACAAATCACTATTTGTCACAAGATAAATTTGGATCTGCTTTTATGCATGATAAATTGATACCTCCAGTCTTATTAAGTAGTTAAATACCACTATCATAGTAGGTAGTATCATATCAAAGGTAGTTCGGATTAGCGCTTCTGAAACTAGCTGTGTTAAAAGATAAGTTTTTTTAAAAAAATTCTCAACTATCATGGTCAATACATTTGTGAA
Source organism: Aethalodelphis obliquidens (assembly GCF_003676395.1). NCBI lineage: Eukaryota > Metazoa > Chordata > Mammalia > Artiodactyla > Delphinidae > Aethalodelphis > Aethalodelphis obliquidens. Next base: position 15,353,423 of record NW_020837980.1, on the reverse strand, counting down.
ATACGATAAAATGGAATACCTAAAAAATAAAATAAAAACAAAGATACAAAATATAAAACCTGATCTTTTGATTATTAGATTCAACAGACATACGATGTAACTTTCCATAATATTTCTACATGTTTTTTCTCAGTGTCTTTATTTTCTATGTTGCACACCAGTTTATGATCAGCACTACCCCATGGACCAAGTTTTGAGTAGCGCTGCCTTGAATACACACTTTGAAAAATTAATTTATTTAAACAAGTATAATTGTACCTGATATGGTGATATGAAGCAGCAAAAACAAAATGGTTAAGAACAAGAAATGATTAGGTATGAATGAGGTCTAAAATTTTAGCCCTCCAAGTGTGCATAATTGATGCCAAACAAATGTGAATGCAATCATTCATTCATTTAACATATTTATTACGTACCTACTATGTGTCAGGGACTTTTCTAGGCCTTAACAATATAGTAGTGAACAAGATCTAGAGATCCCTGAGAAGACACTAAACAAGCAGAGAAATATTAGGTGAGTTCAATGATGAAAACAAAATGAGGTGATAAGATAGAGACTGATTGTGGGTAGGGTGTAGAGGACACCTAAAGAGTTGAAATTTGAACTGAGGATTGAATAGACTGGAAATAGGCAAAAAGACCTGGAAGAAGCATATATCAGGCATGTCATGAAGTAGAAATGAGAAGGGAGAAGCTCAGGAACAGGAAAGGCCAATGAGGCAGTAGCTCAGGTAGAATGTTGGAAGGAGATGAGGTCTAAGATTTGATTAGGGTCAGACTTTACAGGCCAAAAATAAGGAGCTTGGGGGCTTCCCTGGTGGCGCAGTGGTTGAGAATCCGCCTGCCGATGCAGGGAACACGGGTTCGTGCCCCCATCCGGGAAGATCCCACATGCCGCAGAGCGGCTGGGCCCGTGAGCCATGGCCGCTGAGCCTGCGTGTCCGGAGCCTGTGCTCCGCAGCAGGTGAGGCCACAACAGTGAGAGGCCCGCGTACCGCAAAAACAAACAAACAAAAAAAAAAACAAAAAAAAAATAAGGAGCTTGGAGTTTATTCTCCATGTTATGGGAAACCATTAAGAAATTTTATGCAGAGTGGACATATGATGTATATTTTTAAAAAGTTACTCTGGAACTCTAGTAGTTGTATGCATAATGGATTTTAAGGAACAAAAGAGGAAGCTGGAATACAGGTAAGAAGTCATGATGACTTGGACATAAAACAGCAAGAAGAGAAGCGAACAGAATGGGATGTGTTGTTAGAGAATCAATAGGATCTTCCAATGTGGGGAGAGGTTGAAGAAATGAGAAGATTTGAGGATGCTACTTTCCTTCCCCTTAAACCACTGGGTTTCGGTGACTTACATGAAGATGGAGAAGACAAGAATGGAATCCGTTTGCAGTTGGGTGAATCAAGAGTTGAGTTTTGGTCAGGTTAAATTTGAGATGACTGCTAGGTAACAAAATCAAAATGTTGAATAGGAAGTTGGATATATGAGTTTCAAGGTGAGGAAAGAGGTCAAATGAAATTGAGCGTTTGGTGTATAGTTGGCATTAAAAGCTGTGGGACTAGAGGTTACTTAAGGAAAGAGGGTGAGAAGAGTGGGGTCCCTAGAATAAATCGGAGGGCTCCCCATTAGGAGACTGTGAGAAGAGAAAAGGTACCCAAGAGCGGACAATGAACTACATGGGTTGTAAGTCAGAGAGAAGAGGAAGTAATAAACCTAAACTGATCAGATGGACTGAGAGGGAGCCAGTAAGTTAGAGCGGTCAAGAAAAGGAGCTATATGGTAATCTGTCTACCCAAAGGGAGCGCCCATTGTCCCATCCAAAGGTAGTTATCCCGAGTGTTAGGAGGGATGTCCCCGTGAAAACCTCTACATCTAAACATCACACCACCTTCCTGGATTAATCTATTAGACTTAATAGAAAACTCATGCCTTCTGTACAAATAATTTTGTGTGTCTTGTAGACTCAGCCTTAAAAAGAAAAATCCGTTGTCATTATAATCCCCAGATTGGTTTTCTGCACCAGGAGCAGAAATGGGAAGCTGAAAAAAAAACCTGAAGTGAAACTTCAAGCTCCAGTTTAAACGTGCATGGCAAACACACCAGGCGTGCACATTTTAAAATAAAATAGATGAGCTATTTTAAATGCTTTGTTGAAAAACTTAAAGATTGTAGCCACTACTATTTAAAAAAGAAATACTTTAGAAAGCAATATTTCTATTCTTTGTACCTTTAAGTTCTTAGCTCTGACGTTCTGCTCCTCTGACCTTGATCTAATCATGAATATCTATGCTACCTAATTATAATAAAAAAAAGCCTACATTGCCCTGTAGATGGTAGATGCACATTTTTTTCTTCTTTGGTCACCTGCCAGTTCTCAAAATTATAGCAGTGGGAAGAAATGCAAATGAAGGCCATGCTTGACAGCTAAACATAATGGAACGCATGGTCCACATTTGAAAAGTTACCTTAAAATAAAAGGTAGCATATAAAAAATCATTTCTTTAAGGTCACCTATGGCTTTGAATTACAGCTTTGAGGAATTTCCAATTTAGTCATCAGAGAGGAAGAAGCCAAAATAAGGATTATATACTTTTCTAGAGGCAAGACAGAGTTTTACTTCATCATAATTAGGTGATCGTATAACTTGGAAATAGAAAACAAAACAAAGCAAAACAACTCCAAAATATTCATTTGATATAGTATTGCATAAAGTAAACCACTGGTGAACATTTTATATTATAATTTTACTAGCAGCTAATGCAGTTTCTTTCTTGTAAATGTCCAAAGGAAGGTTACCTTATCACATGTTAAAATATGTAACATATGGACTAGAGTAGGCTGGCAGTAAACAGAGGTGTTCAGATTTGTATTACTTGAAGAATTGTAGTTCTTTCTTCAGATGAATATATTTTCAAATAGGAGATTAGGAAGCAAATGGTTGGATGCCAAATAGTTATTTAGAAAATTTGAATATGAAAACTATGTATACATAATTAGTCACAAAAAATCAGAATTATTTGATAATTACACACTTTACGTCAAAGTGGTCTTTTGGTAAGTTTATTTATTCCTCTTTTTTGCCTTTTTGGGGCTGACAGAGAGGATCTCTCAGACCCTTTTTGCATAATGAACCCATTCCACAGACTACAGGAGCCTGTGTACTGCCTGGCTGTGATCCACAGAGCACAGAGCTCTGAGGAACAAAGCAGAGGCTTCTGGGGATGATGTTTTCCCTGTTTCACTGCTTCAGTATGTGGTGTAATAAAACGAGCTCTAGCCTGAGAAAAGGTAGGCCTGGGTTCTGGTTCCACTTCAGCCACTGCCTGTGACATGTTGGGCAAGTCATTTAATTCAAGTATGTCTCATTTTTTGTACTCAGTTTAACAATATCAAACACTGAGCATTTACCATATTCCAAGTATGTACACAGCACAGGAATTTCTAACTATATTCAGAAATAGATGATTTCAACACAACACGTTAGGTGAAATGGTAAAGATAGCTCAGGGGGCTTCCCTGGTGGCGCAGTGGTTGAGAGTCCGCCGGCCGATGCAGGGGACACGGGTTCGTGCCCCAGTCCGGGAAGATCCCACATGCCGCGGAGCGGCTGGGCCCGTGAGCCATGGCCGCTGAGCCTGCGCGTCCGGAGCCTGTGCTCCGCAACGGGAGAGGCCACAACAGTGAGAGGCCCGCATACCGCAAAAAAAAAAAAAAAAAAAAAAAAAGATAGCTCAGGATGGTACAGGAGCAGGGGCATAGGACATGGAGTCTAGTCTGTAAAAGGAAATATGGGGCCCTTCTTGCCCACCTCACTGGTATGTGGAGAAATGAAGTAACAACAGTGAATTTTTAAAAATATAACTTATTGCACTGCTGTTACTGGTAGTTGTATAGGTAAGTGGTAGAAACAGTGGTAGCAGTCAAAGTACTACTAAAAGTAAAATGTGTTATTTAGAAATTAAGGTCAGAGTTAAACAAGATAGATGAATATGAATACAGGTAGACTGACTAACCAAAGGGACAGAATAGAAACTCTAGAAATGCAAGTGGCCATATACAAAGGATGTGGCATCTCAGATTAGCGGGGAAAATACAAACTTTTTAATGAGTGAGGTTGGATAATGTGACAGTCATATGGGAAAAAGATAAAATTGAGTTCACTCATAAAACTTATTCTAATATAATTTCCAAATGGGTCATAGATGTAAAGGTATATATATATATATACCAAAAGAAAATATGAATGAATTCCTTTATAATCTGGGAATGAGGAAAACTTTTTCACCATGAATCAAAATCTAGAAGCAATAAGGGAGAAGATTGATAAATCTGATTACAAACAAAAACCACACAAAAGACAAAACAAACAAACAATAAGTGTTGTGCATGGATAACAACACAAGAAGCAAAATTAAAAGATATATGACAAATGGGAATAATATTCGCAACTTTTATCGTAAACAAAGAATATCTTCAGTGTATAGAAATCTAAAAATTGAAAAAAATTGGAGAGATTGTAGGGAAATAGTCATTGTCATACATTTTTGGTGGAAATACAATATGGTACAACCACTACAGAAGGGAATTTGGCGATATATAGCAAAATTATCTGTGGATTTACTTTTTGATTTAGTAATCCAATTTGTAGGAATCTATCCTAAAGATCTGCTGGGGAAAAAATGCTAAGAGAGGTATGCACCAAGCTATTCTTTAGAACCTATTTAATGTGGCAGAAGTAAAGAAACGAACCAAACATCCATCAATATAAGACTGGTAAAATAAACAGTGGAGTACTATCCAGCTAGAAAAAGAATGAGGAATATTGTTATATACAGTTATGAAGCAATTCCTAGGTTATATTAAATGAAAAAAGCAGGTGAATAAAATGCTACTGTTTATAGGAGAAGGGGGGAAATACATACATATACATAGAGATATATACACATATATACAATTTTAGTATTTTTCTTTATTTAAAAAATGGAAGGATGATTCTTTAAAAATATGTAAAAGGACACCTAAAGGAATAGAGGGGATATAGGAATACAAGTAGACCTTGTTTGTGCATGAATTTTAGATCCATAAAATTATTTAAGATTTAAAACAAAATAAAATTTTTAAAATGCTTCCAAGTATTTAAAATTTTCAAATTTTAAAAATACCTCAGGATTTTTAAAGGATGAATGAAATAGATGAAGGAAATTAAGAGGTATAAACTTCCAGTTACAAAATAAATGAGTCACAGGGTTGAAATATACAGTGTGGACAATGTAGTCAGTAGCAATGTAATATCTTTGTATGGTGACAGAAATGGTCAAAAGGTGTAAACTTCCAGTTATAAGATAAATAAGTACAAGGGATATAATGTAAAACATGATTAATATAATGAACACAACTGTATGTTATAGACGAAAGTTGTTAAGAGAGTTAATCCTAAGAGTTCTCATCACAAGGAAAAATTTTTTTTTTTCTTGTAGTTTGTATCTGTATGAGGTCATGGACCATCATTAAACTTGTGGTGATCATTTCATAATGTATGGAAGTCAAATCATTATGTTGTGCACTTTAAATTTATATAATGCTGTATGCCAATTATATCTCACTAAAACTGGAAGAAAGAAAAACCTGATGTATGCAGGTATGTAATTAAAAAGTCCAACAGGCAAGGCTTCACAGTGTAGCTCAATAAGGTCTCCAAAGACCTGTGGGTCCTTCAAAGATACAGGAAGTATTGTTACTGTGATTTAAGGGGGATCAGTGCTGGATGTTAAACAATATATGCTTATGACAGGGTTATATGAGCTATTTAACAGTTTTCACATTTAGCTTTGAGTGGGCTAGACTGAGTATAATATAATATAGAAATACTTTGGATAGGAGACTTGTGGGTTCAGAGCTACTAAGATTCTGTGCTTTTTCCCAATATATTAGGAATGGTCTGGGTCCAGATTTTAGTAACTCTTGTCTAAATCTTTACATGCAAAAAGTGAATTTTAACACTATTTCCTATTGTTGATATGGTATGAAATGAGATACAGGATGTAAAGTGCTTAACACAAAATAAGAATCATATTACACTCTATCAACAACTAAAAAAAAAAACTAACCTCACCAATGGAACAAATGCACTTAATTGTATTTAAAGTTAGTGGCATAACCAAACAGAGAGGAACTATACCAAGTGACTTTAGAACATAATCATCTTCGTGTACATTCCTAGGGATTATAACATAAAGAAAAAAACTAAGAAGAATTTTGAGACTGTCAATAATCATTGTGAACTGGGATTTTGGCATGGGAAGAAGTAGAAAAAGACGTGAGTTTGATAAGGTTAAGGAAGAATCCTGTAGTTCCAGTTTTGATTATGGTGTTCGTATAGTCCAAAATGTATGTTATCTTAGAGAAAAAGAAAAGGACAATTTCTAGGTCTGAGCATTGAAAGACCTAGAAACCATGATGGACTAAGTAGCGATGAGCATCTCCATCACCAAGACTGTAGTCTCTAAATACCAGTATATATACAAGAAAAGGAAACAGTTCTTTAAGAAAGAGATGATTCAAAGTTCAGGGAAGAGAATGATGACCATAGAATACCTTGGCATACCAGAAAGCAAGGAAGCATTCAAAGACAACACAGGCTTATCTGAAGGACTCAGGCCCAACATGAAGAGTACCTCACTGCCCAAACATGGAAAAATTTGATCAAAGAAGATAGAGATTATTGATATTCTTGAAGAATCTGTTGCTCTCAAGTATAATAACTGACAGACTCTGCAAATTTTCTGAGTTGAAAGAGAAGTTATAGGGGATCCAAGAGGAAGAAGATGTGTTGAGAAAACCATAGGAACCAAATAAATCCATGTAAAGTGTTATTTGCTTACATTTTCCTGGCTGATAAATCAGGTTATAGTGCATCATACAAAGGGTTATCAGAGCCATAAGTGTAGACATAAAAGGATTAAGTAAGACCAGGGCCCAGGCCGCCAAGTGCTGGATATAAGACAGTCCCAGAAAGACAACAGTTGCATTTAGGCTCATGATCCAATAAAACCTGGGATACCAAAACAAAAATAAAATTACCATTGAGTTACTTAATATAACAATTGCTAATTTTAATGATTTTAATAAATATAAGCTACAACTTAGCAGCATGTTAGCTGAACTAGATTTTGCAAATGTTGTTTATCAGCTTTCTTTTTTTAATTTCATTTAAAAAATTTTTATACAATTTTTAAAGGTTACTCTCCATTTATAGTTATTACAAAATATTGGCTATGTTCCCCAAGTTGTACAACTCATCCTTGAGCCTATCTTACGCTCAGTAGTTTATACCTCCCACTCCCCTACCCCTATATTCCCCCAACCCCACAAGCACTAGTTTGTTCTCTATATCTGTGAGTCTGCTTCTTTTCTGTCATATTCATTAGTTTGCTGTATTTTTTAGATTCTACATATAAGTGATATCATACAGTATTTGTGTTCCTGTATCTGACTTATTTCACTTGACAAAATACCCTCCAAGTCCATCCATGTTACTGCAAATGGCAAAGTTTCATTCTTTTTTATGGCTGAGTAGTATTCCATTGTGTGTGTGTATGTGTGTGTGTGTGTTATCACATCTCCTTTATTCATTCCTCTGTTGATGGACACTTAGGTTGTTTCCATATCTTGACAACTGTAAATAATGCTGCCATGAATATTGGGGTACATGAATCTTTTCAAATTAGTGGGTTTTTTTTTTTTTCAGGTATATACTCAGGAGTGGGATTGCTGGGTCACATGGTAGTTCTATTTTTAGTTTTTTGAGAAACCTCCATACTGTTTTCTACAGTGGCTGTACCAACTTACATTCCCACCTGCAGTGCACAAGGGTTCCCTTTTCTCCACACCCTCACCAACATTTATTTGTGTTCTGTTTGATGATAGCCATTCTGACAGGTGTGAGGTGATATCTCATTGTGGTTTTGATTTGCATTTCCTTGATGATTAGCGATGTTGAGCATCTTTTCATATGCCTGTTGGCCATCTACATTTCTGTTCTTAGCTTTCTTAATAAGCGCATACACATCAGCTATGTCTAATCAGTTTCATTATCTATGTTTCCTTTCTATTTAGAATAGATACAGGAAGAATGTGTTCTCTTTTCTCTAAAGCAGAAGTTGACAAACTTTTCTGTAAAGCGTCTGATAATATTTTAGGCTTTACAAATCATATGGTCTCTACAGCAACAAGTCAACTCTGTTGTGACTCTAGAGAAGCCATAAATAATACCTCATTGAATATGCCTAATGAACCTGGAAAAGATTACATGGTTAAAGAGTTGAAACTTATTTATTCCACTTTTCAAAGTATGGGAAAACTCAGGAATACTCAAGTTATACCTAGACCATGGCATGGGTAAACCAAAGAAATTAGTGTCATTTGAATAAAGTTTCCAGTGTCTCCTCCTAACAAACAATATTAAAAATAAGTACCTATCCCAGTAGTATGGTTTGCAAGTTCTGGGGGAATAATCTCTAACTCTCAACCTTTCATTGGGTCTAAATTCTGCTGCTGGAGTCCCATTGCAAAGGGGGTGTCTTACAGCTACTGAAAGTGGGGTCTGGCTGCTCACCGCTCAAAAGCCAATAAAGAGGCAAGTTTGGTGGAAAGGAAAGTTTGCTTTAATTTGGATGCCTGAAACGGGCAGGGGGAGGGCGGACTCCCGTCCAAAGGCTTACTCCCCTCCACTGACAGCCAGTGGGCAAGAGCTCTTATTGGCAGAAGGAGGGGACTACATGTAGAAACAGTACAGTTAGTTTGGACAGTCATCTTGAAATTGGTCATACAGTGGTCTGACGAGCATCATCTTGATTGTCTTAAGTACAGTTAATCTTCAGTTCCGGGGTCAGTTTGTTCCCATTTCCTTGTGTCCAATTCTTGGAATTGTGGCAGCTTATATTACGGCTACAGTCTGGTCATCATGTAGTTAACTTCTTCCACCTGGCACAGGTTTCAGTATCTACAAGACAGCTCACAGGATGTGGCTTAGAATATTATCTACAGCCTTTGAGAAGGAACTAAAGGTCCTTGACTATGCTTAGGGACTAAACGATTATTGTTTTGTCCTGCTTGACTGATTTTCTTTGCTTCTGCATTTTCTTACTTCTCTGATTAAATTCATTCTTTGGCTAAAGTTTTTCCACAGACAAAGGGCAGGCAGAGGACATGGGGGACAAGGACCAAAGGGTCCTATTCCATTTCATTAACATTAGCTTAAAAAATTATTGAAGTAATATTGAATATAATAAAATTTACCCATTTAAAAATATGGTTTTATGGACTACTATATTTAAAATAGATAACCAACAAGGACCTCCTGCATAGCACAGGGAACTCTGCTCAATATTCTGTGATAACCTAAATGGGAAAAGAATTTGAAAAAGAATAGATACATGTACAACTGAATCACTTTGTTGTACACCTGAAACTAACACAACACTGTTACTCAACTATGCTCCAATGTAAAATAAAAATTAAAATCAAATAAAAAATTTTAAAATATGGTTTTATGAGTTTTGGTCAATGTTTTAGTTGTACAAACACTAATAGATCTATATTAGAACACTTATCACTAAAATATGAAGGGCTTACCTAATTAGATCAGGCCCACCCAGGATACCAGGATAATCTCCCCTTTGATTAACTCAAAAGCAACTGATTAGAGAACTTAATTACATTGCAAAATCCCTTCACCTTTGCCATATAACACAAGGAGGGGGTGATATCCTATCATCTTTGCCATGTTCTCTTCAGTAGAGACAGGTCACAGGTTGTTCCCATACTCAGGGACATGGATCTGCCAAGAGTGTGACCCACTGGGGGTCATCCTATGGCATTTCCCATACATCTCCCTCCCTCCCTCCCTTCCTTCCTTCCTTCCCTCCCTCCCTCCTTTCTTTCTTTCTTTTTCTTTCTTTCTTTCTTTCTTTCTTTCTTTCTTTCTTTCTTTCTTTCTTTCTTTCTTTCTTTCTTTCTTTCTTTCTTTCTTCCTTCCTTTCTTCCTTTCTTTCTTTCTTTCTCTTTCTTTCTTTCTTTCTCTCTCTCTCTCTCTCTCTCTCTCTCTCTCTCTCTCTCTCTTTTTTCTTTCTTTCTTCCTTTAAGTAAAGGAAGCAGAGGGAACAGGTAAGACTGGCTATGAGAAGGGGATATTGAAGGTTTGAGAAGAAAGGAAAAGGTTAGAAACAGTCATATGAAGGAGGAGGAGAGAGAATGATTGCATACTGTACACCTGAAGGATGATGGTAAGGATTCACTTGAGGTTGGCCATGTATTTAGTGCCAGCATAGCATGATTTTACATTTTTCTCCAGACCTGTTTGGCTCTGTAAGTACAGTAATAGAACAAGTAAAGAGTTGAATTTTAACCAGGATTGCTTCCTTCATTCCTCAGGGGAGTATTGCTAAGTGTGGGGAAAGAGAGAGAGGAATAGTGGTTGTGGAATTAGATTGTTAGTTGAAGACCAGCCTCCTGACTCTACTAATTCCACTTGCTGATTTACGGTGGGGATTGGCTCCTTGCTGTGCTCAGCTGACATTACCCAGGAGGGTGGATTGGTGCCTGACCTGCTTCTGCTGGGCAGAGGATTGAAGACCAGTTCCTTACTTGGTCCCACCAACATACCACTCAAGCTGGGGAATCAGAGTGTCCCCGCCTGCTTTGTATGTGTGTAGGTGTGTGTGTGTGCGTGTGTGTGTGTACGTAGAATAGATTCCTCTTTCCTGCTGAAACTATGGAGCCAGAGTAGGAGGGTGGGGCAGTTTTTCCACAGTGTTTGCCTGAAGTAGGGCAGGTATTATCAAAAAGATATTTTATGTTAGGCTACCCTTTCCCTGGTACTTTACCTAAGGGCAGCAGGCTTTTCTTGGAGCTGCCCTCTCCCCACCATGCCTGTGGGCAGTTCCAGGCTTCTCCACTGTTGGCAAAAAGAAAACCCAGAAAACTCATTACTCTCCTCTCTCAAGTTCCAAGATCTCTAGCTAGAGTCTGTTATCTTTCCACCTTTCAGAATCTTCCTATGTTTGTTTGTTGTGTTATGTCCAGGGTTTTTTAGATGTAAAAAAAGGAGGACCTGGAAGGAATGGGGCTACTGTCATGGTCTGTCCTTGAATCCCTCTATGATTTTTCAACTGGGTAGTTTATCTTCCTATTGTTGATTTGTAAAAGTTCTTTATATATTCAGGCTGCATGTCTTTTGTCAGATATATGTTCTACAAATGTTTTCTCCCAATCTGTGGTTTGCCTCATCATTTTCTTAGTTAAATCTTTTGATAACAGCAACTGTTTTTAATTTTAATAAATTTCATCAGTGTTTTTAATTGGTTCATGCTTCTTGTGTCCTCTGTAAAGAATACTTTCTATATGTAGGTCACAAGTATTTTTTCCTTTTTTTAAAAGCAGTTTTATGCCTTTAGATCTCTATGTTAGGTCAATGATCAGCTTTTAATTAAATTTCTAGTCAGGTGTCATGAGTAACTTTTTGTATTTGATATCCAGTTATTCTAGCACAATTTATTGAAAAGATGATCCTTTCCCCATTGAATTTTTTGGCACCTTTGTTGAAAATCAATTGACCTTATAAACGTGGTTCTTTTTTCTGAATTTCAATTCTGTTCTACTAATCTATCCTTATGCCAAAACCATACTATCTTTATTACTGTTGCTTTTTCTCTTGTTTTTTAAAACAATTTTATTGAGATATAAGTGAGCTACAATAAACTGCATGTGCTCAAAATGTACAATTTAAGTTTTGAATATGTATGCACCCAATAAGTGATCACCCCTTTCAAAATCATGAACATCCACTCTCCATAACTGACCTAGAAAAGGAATCAAATGTCAAACATGGCCATGCTGAGCAAGCTGATTGACTGTAATCCACTGATCGCAATTTATTTATCACAGTGCAGCATGGGTACAATGTTAGAATTTTCTAGGACAATGCGGTAGAGTCCCTAGGCTCAGCCTCAGGTCATCCTTTCGTGCAGTTGCAAGCTGCACACTTGAACTGTGGCTGTAACAACCAAGGGAGGCTGGGATTGCAGAGCAATGTTACGGTCCTTTCCATCTTTAAGAAACCCTCTTTTCAAATGCTAAGTATTGCTGAGAAAAAATCCAAGAGGACACTGTGCGACTCTTCAGTACACCACAGGGGGATGTAAGCAGAATTGCTCTAAAGAGGGTCAAGGAAAATTACAATTCTTCCAAGACTTACATCTTGTGAAATATAGCTATAAACCAAAGAATTATAGTGCTGAATAACTCTGTATAGGGAGAGATTTCACATAAAGTACTAAATGTGTTTTAACAAATGCCACCCAACCTATTTGATTGTGTAATTTTCTGGAAGAATTACCTAGTACAGTCATGTTTTATATAATCTTTGCTGATCCATGGACAGGACAAGCCATAGATAATTAAGGGTGAAACTGTATATGTCTCAACTGTAAAAAAATAAAAGAAATAAAAATCCACAGTCTTCAAACTCACCATTAAGACTCCTTTCATCTCATAGCTCACCAGCAAATTGAATATATAAAGCACCTCTCACACAGAAAGTCAGAGAGCAAAGCACTAAAGCAGAACAAATACCAGTGATTAAGGAAAATTGAAAGCAGCAGTAAAAATATGTTTCTTTAGTTTACTTTTAAATACAGACTGGGAACTGCAAATAATTGGGGGTATATATAAGTGGTAATTTTTTTTTTTTTTGGTCTTCATGATTCTATGGTGTTGAATACAAATAAGGGGGAAAAAACCCTATTGCTGCAAAATTCAGAAAACCTTTTGAGATTATTTATTTTAAACATTCACCTTAATTTATTTAGTAATAGTTTTTAAAGTCACTCAAATATTCTGTCACTTCTTAGACTGACCAATTTTGACATGCTTCAGACTTATTTTAAGTGATTATAAGAGAAATAGTTTGAAATGGGCTTTCCAACCTACTTGAGAAGGTATTAAAGAGGGGAGAAAAACTTCTGGGTCTTCATAGCCTTAGTGGACAATTTTAAGAGTTCAAACAGGGCTTCCCTGGTGGCGCAGTGGTTGAGAGTCCGCCTGCTGATGCAGCGGACTCGGGTTCGTGCTCTGGTCCAGGAGGGACCCACATGCCGTGTCCGGAGCCTGTGCTCCGCAATGGAAGAGGTCACAGCAGTGAGAGGCCCATGTACCGCAAAAAAAAAAAAAGAGTTAAAACAGAATATTTTATTCTGCCTTGAAAAATATTGAGATAATTCACCAGGGGATTTGTGGTTCTTCAATGGGCCAAAATTGAACTGTTTAGAAGAGTCAATGAAACACTGGGGCGCTGATTTCATGGTGGATGGCTGTTGTCAATCATTGCTTCTTTTAGCATAACCACTGGCCCACTGAAGTACTTCAAAGAATATTCTAGCTGACAAGAATTTGGAGAAAGAAGGACCAGAAGGAAATTTTGCATTTCCTACTTTTTAAAAAAAAATTTATTGGAGTATAATGATTGCATTAGTTTCAGGTGTACAGCATAGTGATTCAGTTATACATGTGCATATACTCATTCTTTCTGAGAGTCTTTTCCCATATAGGTTATTACAGAGTACTGAGTAGAGTTCCCTGTGCTATACCGTAGGCCCTTGTTGATGATTTTATATATAGTAGTGTGTGTATGTTACTCCCAAGCTCCTAATTTATCCCTCCTTCCACATTTCCCCTTTGGCAACCATAAGTTTGTTTTCGAAATCTGTGAGTCTGTTTCCGTTTTGTAAATCAGGTCATTTATATCATTTTTTCCTACTTTTTATCTATAAACATTTTTCAACAATGCTATTAAAGAAAAGACGGCTTAATAAAGGAAGATAATTGATTTTGCTGAATCGACAGCATGATTAAAGTAAAAGGTTTACTTTTAATTAAGAAATTGGGGGGGAATGCTTCACTCTCTTTCTCCTGCCCTCCCTGCCTGTGTCACTCCTTTAACTTGCTCTCGTTCCCTTTCTGTCTTTGTTCCCCTGTCTTCTGCCAAATCCCAATTTTAACAGTTGTTTATGTTGTTGAAGAGAAAACCACAGGCCCCAAATGGCGTCACTTGTGCTAAAGCCCATGATACCAAACCTAGGCTTAGATACAGGACTTAATTGCAGTTTCGAGCTTCTCCAGAAATGTAATCTTAATCAACCAGTCTGGAATTTTCTGGTCGGCATCAATGAGGTCATCTGTCATGTGGGCCCTCTCCATCCCCCAGAAGGAGAGGCAATCTACGTGGTAAAACCCTTGCCTTTCCCTCCCCACCCCACCTCCCCAAAAAGAAGATACCCTCGCCTAAAAATAATGCTTCCTTTTCTTTTGCGAATAGCTCCCTTGCCCTACCCTTCTTCTATAAAAACCTTCCATTTTGTACAACCCTTCAGAGCACCCTTGTAGTTGCTGGATGGGATGCTGTCCAATTCATGAATCGCCTAATAAAGCCTATTAGGTCTTCAAATTTCTGCCGTTGAATTTTGTTCTTTCTAACAATGTGTATCATTTTCTCATTTCCTGAGTTTAAGATCTTTGAACCACTGCGTGTTTATTGATAAAAATAAGTCCCTGCTGATGCACCTACCAAGCTTAAAAGCTACCAAGCAGGGCTTTAAAAAAAGCAGTAGGCTGTAGGATCAGTAAGAAATTTCTTTGTTTTTTTCTTTCCCCAATACTTTTTAGTTTACATGGTTATATGTTGGAGAGGTATTCTGAGTGTATTTTCTGAAAGTTTACAATTCTGGCCAAGATAATGAAGGAGGTGCCTGTTGTAATTGGGGTGAGTGGGTAGCATTTGTTAAACTTGGCTAGAGCCCATGAAAATAGAATTTTGGAAGGTCTAGTGATTTTTTAGAAAGCTACTTACAAGCTATTCCTCAGTATATGCAACTTAGAGGATATTCTGAGTGCAAGCATACCTCAGAGATACTATGGGTCCGGTTCTAGGCCACCGAGGTATAACAGGTTGCACAAAGTTTTCGGTTTCCCAGTATATATAAAAGTTATGTTTACACTCTATTGTAATGTACTAAATGTGCAATAGCATTATGTCTAAAAAGATAACATGCATGTCTTAATTAAAAATACTTTATTGCAAAAAATGCTAACCATCATCTGAGCCTTCAGCGCATGGTGGTAGTAACATCAGAGATCACTGATCACAGGTCACCATGATAAATATAATAATAATGAAGTTTGCATAGTGTGAGAATTACCAGATGCTTCACAGAGACATGAAGTGAGCAAATGCTTTTGGAAAAAGGCCGCTGATAGACTTGCTGGACATGGAGTTGCTGCAAACTTTCTGTAAATTTTACAAAATTTAAAATTTATAAAAATTTATAAAATTAAAAACTTTTATCACTGTGAAGCACAATAAAGCCAAGCAATTTAACGAGCTATGCCTGTGTTAATGAGTACTAGTAAGACTATTCCATGAACTGTTTCGATTTCGTTAGCTGAAATTATGATTTTACTATTGCAGAATTATGTAAATTCATATTTTGTTTCTTTTCTCAAGGATTAGGTAGAATTTCTCAAACGGGTAGATTTCTAAGTGTGGTAAAAATTGTGGGAATCATCAAAAATTTCTGAAGCATCCTGGTATGAAATAGGTGCTTCCCTCAATGTTTAGCTCCATTTCTTTTCAAGAATATTTCTAGACCACGTTTGGAATCCACTTTCCTTATGTCTCTGGAACTGTTTTCAAAATTCTGAAGCACTTGCTAAAAATGCCCGTTTGTTCCCCAGCTATGCTCCCAGGAAATTCTGATCTAGGAGGTTGGGGTTGGGCATGGGAAACATTTTTTAACAAAGCCCTCAAGTGATTCTTAAAATCATGCAATGCTGCTCGAGAGCAGTGGTTCTCAAACCTTACTACTTAGGCAGCTTAAAAAAAATCCTAGTCTCTGGTGCCCATCTCAAATCAACATAATCAGAACTTCTGGTGGTAGGGCTCAGGCATCAGTATTTTTTAAGGGTCCTCAGGTGGCTTCCTTGGACATCTGGGATTGAGAATCGCTGCTCTCAAACAACACTCAAGTAAATATTAAAACAGCTTTGGAAAACAGGCTGTGGGATAATAATTTTTTTACTTCTAGTGTTTTCCCAAGATAAAAGATATTAAATTTGAGCAAGTTTTTAAAAATCAGAACACTTTAGTATGAGACAGATATTATGTAGAGTCAAACTGAGTACCAGATATTCAAAATTTCTGGGATGGAATAAGTCAGTCTCTAGACTTTTTCAAGAAATTTATACCAATCTACTATTTGAGCTTTTAAATAATGTATAATTCACTCTGGTAACTGGTTAGCGACAGACTATGATATGCAGATGGCATGCAAATTATCAGGTGAAATAAATAGAGACACGAGGAAGCAAGATTTAAGGTTAATTGTGGTAGGATTTAAAATTATGGTCATGAACAGACTTAATTATTCACCATTCATTTTGTTTCCAGAAAAGATTCTGCACAGGTGTATTTACCTAGATGATCGCCAGTATGGTAACTCTTATTGTACATGTCAGATTTTGGAAAATGCTGAAAGAGCCAGATTCCGACCTGGACGATGGCACAAGGAGATGTTGGCAGATTATTATGCCTCTTGATTTCAGGGAGTTTAGCTTTATTCTTTCAGTTAGGTACATAGTCGAGGAAGATCCAGTACCAGATGGTGATGTTGGCTGGGAGGGGTTTTCTCACCTACATTTGGCAGCTCTACTCGGAAGTGGTGCTTTCAGTGCTTTAGACTTCCAGTCTATACTATTTCACATGATCATTGGGAAGCTTTAGGTGGTAGAGATGCAATGACACATCTCATTAAGCGTCCCGTAACTATGAACAGCTGACATCTGTGCTGAAAACAGAACTGGATGCAGCCTTCAAGTGGTTATAGGTTCAAGTGCTGTGTTGCTTTTTTTTTTTTTTTCAGTTTATAAGTGATTTAATAAGCATAGCACTGCTGTCGTTAAACCAGAAAAATATATGTAGTAGAGACTTGAATTAGAATATATTACTAGGGCTTCCCTGGTGGCGCAGTGGTTGGGGGTCTGCCTGCCAATGCAGGGGACACAGGTTCGTGCCCCGGTCCGGGAGGATCCTACATGCTGCGGAGCAGCTGGGCCCGTGAGCCATGGCCGCTGAGCCTGCGCGTCTGGAGCCTAAAAAAAAAAAGAATATATTACTAAAGACTTGAATTCAAAAATTTGAAAAGTAGTAAGTCTTTCTGTAGGGAGAGATTAGTGGTCAAAAGTTAGCTGTGTTGCTTTTTTAAAGACACTGCTGAAATTCATTATATTAACCAAGCTTGTAATTTCTAGAGGCATTTTTGACTTGGAGAAATAGATTATAAATCAGTGGGCTGCTCATTTTAAAGACGGCCTTCTCCTAAATGGCCTTCCTCTTTCCCAGAAGTTGGACAATGATTTTAGCTGATGACTTATTTATTCGTCATTTAATAATAACAGTCATAGTTACCCTGATTTGAATGCCTATAATGTGCTAGGATACTTTGTGTAAGAACTCCACAACAGCCCTCCAAGTTATCCCCATTCTGTGCTTTGAGAGGTGAAGGAACTTGCCGAAAACCATAAGACTCCTAAGTGACAGAGCCAGGATCCTGCCAGCTATCTTGCTGCCCAGCAGGGACTCTGTTCATCTTGCCACCAACCCCTGCGTTATGTACAAGAATAGAATGAACAGTCATTTCTATAAAGTGCAACAAGCAGCTGTTCATAAAAGTTTAGTATTTGAACTGAGAAAACAACCACCACCATATTCAACCTTCAAGGGGCTTATTATTTCTACAGTCTCTTATCACATTAAAGAATAACACCCTGGTTCTTTATACACATTTCTCGGTGCTTAACTTTAAAAAATATTGCATGATTCCTTTATCAGAGATTTTAATGAAATCAGGAAATAATAAGTAACCCAATCGAAATGTGTTCATCCTAAATTTGGCCTGGCTACAGAAATTCATTTTCACCTCATTCCTCATCCCCGCCTTTCCAATGTCCTAAAGCACGAACCCATTGGGTGTTCCCTCCGTTTCCCCAAGGAAATATTTCATTCATATAATGTCTCCTTTGTAATCAACACTGAGAAATGTCACTTTGATTAAACACAACTCTGAATGACTAAGACGACAGTACAATAAATTCTCCAGAGCTATCTTTCAGAACAACGGATTGCTCTTTAGTCTTAATCCTCCAGAGTCTTATTTAATCAAAATGATGTTGCTAATTAAGGATTAAAACCTCCGAATAGAATAAAAAAGAAGGATTTTTCTTTCTCCTTTGGGCAGGTCAAGGAGGCAGAATTTGCTGTAAGGAAGTAAAAAGTCCCTTCCACCTTTGGTAAAACTGCATTATTCTCTGACGTTTGGACTTAATCCAAAATAGGCCTGAGTGCTTTGTAATATTAATATAGTCGGGGGATGGGGGGAAGAAGGAAAGAAAGAAGGAAACAAAAGAAAGCAGAAAGAAAAACAGAAAGAAAAAGGAACTGTCTTAGATAACTATATGTACCTAGATAATATTTATTCTAAATTTTTTTCATTTAATGCTTTTAATATGAATTTTCTTTAAACATTTTGTCTGATGCTGTCTGTGCATTGCTTTTATCCATTGCTAACATTGATGGAATGGCAGAATATTTTAGAAAAATGATACTAACCTATTTCACAGAGAAGAGGAAGCAAAAGACAATATATCTCCAGTATATTTGACATCAACTGGTGAATGCCAATAAGAACAACAGAGTTCTCTACTAAATGCTGAAATACTCTATCTTGAGATCAAAATCTCAATTTCTCCTTGAATTTGCATTTGATAATAAAAATTGGTTCCTTGAAAACACATAAAACTGTATAAGAACTCACTAAGAGAGACAAAGCTGTATAGAAATGTAGTTTGATTTCCATGGAATACAAATTCTTTCAGGTGCTGGGGGTGAAGTGGATGTTAAATAGAGATGCTGGTTGATGTTTTAACGAATTGTAAAATACTTCTTCCATCCTTTTCATCTTTCTGAATTTATAATCTCTGCCGTGTTAGTCTATTACAATGTAGACATAACTAATAATATCTACTGTTTATTGATTACCACTATGTGCCACATTCTCTGCCAGTAATACACATATTATTACCTCTAATAAAACCCAGGAAGAGGTATTATTATAACCCTTCAGAAATGGTTAAACTCAAAGAAGAAATGACTTGACCAAGGTCAGGCAGCTGTGTGAAGTAGAATTGAGATTTCCACCAAGGCCTGTTTGGCTCCAAAGCCACATTCTATTCACTATGACATGCCATCTCACACTTGTTTACTTGAAGGATAAAGTCATCAGTGTGTTTCAAGAAGGTGCTGGTAAACTGTGTTGGCCTATACCTGACTCATAGGCTCCCAGAATACTGGCTGAATCATTGTCAAAGGTATTGTCCCATTGTCACCCAGCCCAATCAATGACAAAGGCTGAACAACCATCATCAAAACGGGACCAGAGAGCAAGCAATGAGAAATGCCCAAAGGGGGAGGAATGTCTGTTCCCGAGAATGCCTGTTTTCTCTCTTAGCCAGTGCTACTTACCAGTTAAAAAAGGACATTTGTTTCTGGAATGCATACTCCTGAAGGCTGTAAGCACCCAGTGGACAGACAATGGTCCTTATTCCTCCTGTGCCGAGGCAGATGGCCACCAGTGCTACGTGAAACAGCCTGGTCTGTTCCTTTTTTGGTATGTTGTCAATCATATGGTGAGTGCCCATGTAGAAACCCTCCAAGGGAAAAGCAGCCACAGATAACAAAGCAGAGCCTATATATAGAGAAAAAAAAAAAGGAATAAATGTGTATAGACCACTGACTCACCAAACCACATCAGAAATAAGGTTTTTCCTCTGAACGTTGCCTCGTTATGCAATTGTCTTATTAAAATATTAATCATGGCAATTCTGGAGGTAATACGATTTTCCTAAATGTAAATATTTCCCTCAGTATATGTTTTTTTTTTTTTTTTTTTTTTTTGCTGTACGTGGGCCTCTCACGGTTGTGGCCTCTCCCGTTGCAAAGCACAGGCTCCGGACGCGCAGGCTCAGCGGTCATGGCTCACGGGCCCAGCCACTCCGCGGCATGTGGGATCTTCCCGGACCGGGGCACGAACCCGTGTCCCCTGCATCGGCAGGCGGACTCTTAACCACTGCGCCACCAGGGAAGCCCAGTATATGTTTTTAATGAATCCAAAGTCCTAGTTTTTTCCCCCTCAGACTTGAACTATCTCTCAGAGGACATACAAGCAAATCGTGTCCATTTTAACGAAGTTAAAACAATTCAGAAATACCTGATGTGAGACACTAAAGATGTTTGCAGTCCCACCCCCAGAGAAAAACCACCGTTCACAAGGGTTATTTGTTGTTAATCAACAGAGTGAGAAAAACCGCGATGATCTCAGACATCTCAGAAGCCTGTTAAAGAAAACGTTTTAAGAAGAACGTTATTGTAGTTAGAGGAGAACATAGCCTCTCTTTTCCTTTTCTACTTCGCTTTTTCCTTTTAAATCCCTTTTATTTCTCTCATTTCTCCTGTAGTGGCGTGGAGCCTCCTTTGCCACACACATAGGTGAGAAGGCTGGGGATGGGTGTGAGGTGAGTAATGCAGTACAGGTGGGAAGGAGGGAGGAGAGAATGACAAAGGAAGGTTGAAATCACTTTGCTGTACACCTGAAACTAACACGACATTGTAAATCAACCAGACTTCAATCAAACCCAAAAACAAACCAACAAAAAGAAGATTAAGCTGCCTTCTCACTTCCGTCTTGCAGGGATCAAACTTGAAGACTTTCCTTGTCTAATAATTACCACTCAATTCCATACTTTTGCTAAGCTATTTATAGTTTGCAAAACATCTTTGTGTACTACATTGTTTGATCTTGGAAAAACTTTGTGATGACAGAGGACAGATTTTTTTTTTTAATTCTGATTTTTCAAAAAAAAAGAAAAAAAAAGAAACAGGTTTGTTGAGGCTAAGTGACCCAATGTTACGGAGTAACCCAGTTGTGATCTCCCTCTTCTTGAAATTCCTGTTATCACATGATCAGATCAATTTTTTTTGGGGGGGGGGTCAATTTGATTAGGGAAAAATGGCTTCTCCATGTTAGTTTTCAACTCCATTTTATTAACTTGGCATTCACACTTTTTTGGTATAAATTTTTATATAGTCATTTTATGTGGTTAGTTTTCTCAATTAGACTATAAGGGTATTAAAGGCAAAAACTGGGCCTAATGTTTCCATCTCCCATACAGTGGCTTTTGCAATGTGAAGAATGCATGCCCTTAATAGTTGTTTGGTAACAGATTGATTTACCATGAGGGTGGGCCCTTTACTGAGTTTGAAATGTTTCCTGTTAAGGTGAGCCAGATGTGCAGCTAACTTCTCCCTCTCTCTCTCTGCCACTCAGTCTTTATCTCTGGAAGTGTCACGTGAGGCCTGGCTAGGCTAAGGTTATCCAAAGAGGATGGACAGAGAACTGCTTCTTGCAGCAGCCATCTATTTAAAGACAAATTCTTTTAGTGGTAACTTTGTGTAAATTTGAAAGGCACTTTACTTCCATCTTTTGAAAAATGTCATAATACACTGATTGCAGTAGGTAAAAACTTTATTTCTATCTACTTTAAAATTGATGTAATAAAAATACAAGTCATTGACATATAAGATAAAAAGATTCCTTGTTGATGTGTGCTATTGTTCAGTGCACAGTCCGCACACCTGTACTTGGTAGCTCTGTATAAAGCACCATTATGTGTCATATCTCTTGCTAGGTGGTGGGGGTCTGCTGGTTCCTCCCATCAGGAGCGAATGCATCCATCGGAGAAGGCACACATGCAGGTGGACAATTATAATGGGGCAAATGCAATCACTTGGGTATGATCAGAGCGTGGCTGAGCACAGAGGAGCTAGCAACGAACACTACGTGAATCTTTTTTTTTTTTTTAACATCTTTATTGGAGTATAACTGCTTTCCAATGGTGTGTTAGTTTCTGCTTTATAACAAAGTGAATCAGCTGTATGTATACATATATCCCCATATCTCTTCCCTCTTGGGTCTCCCTCCCTCCCACCCTCCCTATCCCACCCCTCTAGGTGGTCGCAAAGCACCGAGCTGATCTCCCTGTGCTATGCGGCTGCTTCCCACTAGCTATCTACCTTACGTTTGGTAGTGTATATATGTCCATGCCTCTCTCTCGCTTTGTCACAGCTTACCCTTCCCCCTCCCCATATCCACAAGTCCATTCTCTAGTAGGTCTGTGTCTTTATTCCTGTCTTACCCCTAGGTTCTTCATGACATTTTTTTCCTTAAATTCCATATATATGTGTTAGCATACGGTATTTGTCTTTCTCTTTCTGACTTACTTCACTCTGTATGACAGACTCTAGGTCTATCCACCTCATTACAAATAGCTCAATTTCGTTTCTTTTTATGGCTGAGTAATATTCCATTGTATATATAGGCCACATCTTCTTTATCCATTCATCCGATGATGGGCACTTAGGTTGTTTCCATCTCTGGGCTATTGTAAATAGAGCTGCAATGAACATTTTGGTACATGACTCTTTTTGAATTATGGTTTTCTCAGGGTATATGCCCAGTAGTGGGATTGCTGGGTCATATGGTAGTTCTATTTGCAGTTTTTTAAGGAACCTCCATACTGTTCTCCACAGTGGCTGTATCAATTTACATTCCCACCAGCAGTGCAAGAGGGTTCCCTTTTCTCCACACCCTCTCCAGCATTTATTTGTTTCTAGATTTTTTGATGATGGCCATTCTGACTGGTGTGAGATGATATCTCATTGTGGTTTTGATTTGCATTTCTCTAATGATTAATGATGTTGAGCATTCTTTCATGTGTTTGTTGGCAGTCTGTATATCTTCTTTGGAGAAATGTCTGTTTAGATCTTCTGCCCATTTTTGGATTGGGTTGCTTGGTTTTTTGTTATTGAGCTGCATGAGCTGCTTATAAATTTTGGAGATTAATCCTTTGTCAGTTGCTTCATTTGCAAATATTTTCTCCCATTCTGAGGGTTGTCTTTTGGTCTTGTTTATGGTTTCCTTTGCTGTGCAAAAGCTTTGAAGTTTCATTAGGTCCCATTTGTTTATTTTTATTTCCATTTCTCTACAAGGTGGGTCAAAAAGGATCTTGCTGTGATTTATGTCATAGAGTGTTCTGCCTGTGTTTTCCTCTAAGAGTTTGATAGTTTCTGGGCTTACATTTAGGTCTTTAATCCATTTTGAGCTTATTTTTGTGTATGGTGTTAGGGAGTGATCTAATCTCATACTTTTATATGTACCTGTCCAGTTTTCCCAGCACCACTTATTGAAGAGGCTGTCCTTTCTCCACTGTACATTCCTGCCTCCTTTATCAAAGATAAGGTGACCATATGTGCGTGGGTTTATCTCTGGGCTCTCTATCCTGTTCCATTGATCTATCTTTCTGTTTTTGTGCCAGTACCACACTGTCTTGATTACTGTAGCTTTGTAGTATAGTCTGAAGTCAAGGAGCCTGATTCCTCCAGCTCCGTTTTTCATTCTCAAGATTGCTTTGGCTATTCAGGGTCTTTTGTGTTTCCATACAAATTGTGAAAGTTTTTGTTCTAGTTCTGTGAAAAATGCCAGTGGTAGTTTGATAGGGATTGCATTGAATCTGTAGATTGCTTTGGGTAGTAGAGTCATTTTCACAATGTTGATTCTTCCAATCCAAGAACATGGTATATCTCTCCATCTATTTGTATCATCTTTAATTTCTTTCATCAGTGTCATAGTTTTCTACATACAGGTCTTTTGTCTCCTTAGGTAGGTTTCTTCTTAGGTATTTCATTCTTTTTGTCGCCATGGTAAATGGGAGTGTTTCCTTAATTTCTCTTTCATATTTTTCATCATTAGTGTATAGGAATGCAAGAGATTTCTGTGCATTAATTTTGTATCCTGCTACTTTACCAAATTCATTGATTAGCTCTAGTAGTTTTCTGGTAGCATCTTTAGGATTCTCTATGTATAGTATCATGCCATCTGCAAACAGTGACAGCTTTCTTCTTTTCCGATTTGGATACCTTTTACTTCCTTTTCTTCTCTGATTGCTGTGGCTAAAACTTCCAAAACTATGTTGAATAAGAGTGGTGACAGTGGGCAACCTTGTGTTTTTCCTTATCTTAGTGGAAATGCTTTCAGTTTTTCACCATTGAGGACAATGTTGGCTGTGGGTTTGTCATATATGGCCTTTATTATGTTGAAGGAAAGTTCCCTCTATGCCTACTTTCTACAGGGTTTTTATCATAAATGGGTGTTGAATTTTGTTGAAAGCTTTCTCTGCATCTAATGAGATGCTCATATGTTTTTTCTCCTTCAATTTGTTAATATGGTGTATCACATTGATTGATTTGCATATATTGAGGAATCCTTGCATTCCTGGAATAAACCCCACTTGGTCATGGTGTATGATCCATTTAATGTGCTGTTGGATTCTGCTTGCTAGTATTTTGTTGAGGATTTTTGCATCTATGTTCATCAGTGATATTGGCCTGTAGTTTTCTTTCTTTGTGACATCCTTGTCTGGTTTTGGTATCAGGGTGATGGTGGCCTCGTAGAATTAGTTTGGGAGTGTTCCTCCCTCTGCTATATTTTGGAAGAGTTTGAGAAGGATAGGTGTTAACTCTTCTCTAAATGTTTGATAGAATTCGCCTGTGAAGCCATCTGGTCCTGGGCTTTTGTTTGTTGGAAGATTTTTAATCACAGTTTCAATTTCAGTGCTTGTGATTGGTCTGTTCATATTTTCTATTTCTTCCTGATTCAGTCTTGGCAGGTTGTGCATTTCTAAGAATTTGTCCATTTCTTCCAGGCTGTCCATTTTATTGGCATTTCATTCTTTTTTCTTTATTCTGCTCTGCAGTAGTTATTTCCACTATTTTATCTTCCAGGTCACTTATCCGTTCTTCTGCCTCAGCTACTCTGCTATTGATCCCATCTAGAGTACTTTTAATTTCATTTATTGTGTTGTTCATCGTTGTTTGTTTCATCTTTAGTTCTTCTAGGTCCTTGTGAAATATTTCCTGCATTTTGTCTGTTCTATTTCCAAGATTTTGGATCATCTTTACTATCATTATTCTGAATTCTTTTTCAGGTAGACTGCCTATTTCCTCTTCATTTGTTAGGTCTGGTGGGTTTTTATCTTGCTCCTTCATCTGCTGTTTTTCTGTCTTCTCATTTTGCTTATCTTACTGTGTTTGGGGTCTCCTTTTTGCAGGCTGCAGGTTCGTAGTTCCTGTTGTTTTTCGTGTCTGTCCCCAGTGGCTAAGGTTGGTTCAGTGGGTTGTGTAGGCTTCCTGGTGGAGGAGACTAGTGCCTGTGTTCTGGTGGATGAGGCTGGATCTTGTCTTTCTGGTGGGCAGGTCCACGTCTGGTGGTGTGTTTTGGGGTGTCTGTGGACTTGTTATGATTTTAGGCAGCCTCTCTGCCAATGGGTGGGGTTGTGTTCCTGTCTTGCTAGTTGTTTGGCATAGGATGTCCAGCACTGTAGCTTGCTGGTCATTGAGTGAAGCTGGGTGCTGGTGTTGAGATGGAGATCTCTGGGAGATTTTCACCATTTGATATTATGTGGAGCTGGGAGGTCTCTTGTGGACCAGTGTCCTGAAGTTGGCTCTCCCTCCTCAGAGGCACAGCACTGACTCCTGGCTGCTGCACCAAGAGCCTTTCATCTACACGGCTCAGAATAAAAGGGAGAAAAAGTAGAAAGAATGAATTAGTAGAAGGAGAAAGAAAGAAAGAAAGAAAGAAAGAAAGAAAGAAAGAAAGAAAGAAAGGAAGGAAGGAAGGGGGAAGGAAGGAGGGAAGGAAGGAAAAAAAGAAAGGAGAAAAGTAAAATAAAGTAATATAAAATATAATAAAGTTATTAAAATAAAAAAATAATTATTAAGAGAAAAAAATTTAAAAAACGGACGGAGAGAACCCTAGGACAAATGGTGGAAGCAAAGCTTTACAGACAAAATCACACACAGAAGCATACACATACACACTCACAAAAAGAGGAAAAGGGGAAAAAATAATAAATCTTATTCTCAAGTCCACCTCCTTAATTTGGGATGATTCGTTGTCTATTCATGTATTCCACAGATGCAGGGTACATCAAGTTGATTGTGGCGCTTTAATCCGCTGCTCCTGAAGCTGCTGGGAGAGATTTCCCTTTCTCTTCTTTGTTCTCACAGCTCCCAGGGGCTCAGCTTTGGATTTGGCTCCGCCTCTGCGTGTAGGTCGCCGGAGGGCGTCTGTTCTTCGCTCAGACAGGACGGGGTTAAAGGCGCAGCTGCTTCGGGGGCTCTGGCTCAATCAGGCCGGGGGGGAGGGAGGAGCACGGAGGGCGGGGCGAGCCTGCGGCAGCAGAGGCCTGCGAGACGTTGCACCAGCCTGAGGCGCGCTGTGCGTTCTCCTGGGGGAGTTGACCCTGGATCCCGGGACCCTGGCAGTGGCGGGCTGCACAGGCTCCCCAGAAGGGGGTTGTGGATAGTGACCTGTGCTCGCACACAGGCTTCTTGGTGGCGGCAGCAGCAGCCTTAGCGTCTCATGCCCGTCTCTGGGGTCCGCGCTTTTAGCCGCGGCTCGCGCCCGTCTCTGGAGCTCCTTTAAGCAGCGCTCTTAATCTCCTCTCCTCGCGCACCAGGAAACAAAGAGGGAAGAAAAAGTCTCTTGCTTCTTCGGCAGCTCTAGACTTTTCCCCGGACTCCCTCCCGGCCAGCCGTGGCGCACTAACCCCCTGCAGGCTGTGTTCACACCGCCAACCCCAGGCCTCTCCCTGGGATCCGACCGAAGCCCGAGCCTCAGCTCCCAGCCCCGCCCGCCCCGGCGGGTGAGCAGACAAGCCTCTCGGCCTGGTGAGTGCCTGTCGGCCCTGATTCTCTGTGCGGGAATCTCTCCGCTTTGCCCTCCGCGGCTCCGAACCTTCCCCCTCCGCCACCCGCAGTCTCCGCCCGCGAAGGGGCTTCCTAGTGTGTGGAAATCTTTCCTCCTTCACAGCTCCCTCCCGCTGGTGCAGGTCCCGTCCCTATTCTTTTGTCTCTGTTTTTTCTTTTTTCTTTTGCCCTACCCAGGTACACGGGGGGGTTCTTGCCTTTTGGGAGGTCTGAGGTCTTCTGCCAGCGTTCAGTAGGTGTTCTGTAGGAGTAGTTCCACGTGTAGATGTATTTCTGGTGTATCTGTGGGGGTGAAGGTGATTTCCGCGTCTTACTCTTCCGCCATCTTCCCGGAAGCCTCCCACTACATGAATCTTGAAGGAAGGGCCAGGAGTTTTCATGTCTCGGATATGGGATGGAAAGGTAAAGGAAAATGACAATTTCAGGCAGAGAAAAGAGCAGATGTAACATTAGAAAAGTAGGGAAGCCCGTGAGGAGAAGTTCCGCCTGATTGGGGTCGTGTACTGAGACAGAAGTTTGGAGAGGTAAATTTGGGACAGGTTCTAAAGGTTCTTATAAACTAAATTGGCTTTTACATTTTAGATAATAGAGCCAATGTATAGATTTATTCTTTTAGGAAGTCAGTGTTTTTTGGTAGAAACAGCATTGGGGTCACACTGATGACTGACAGCCAGTAAGCAGGCCACTGTAATGGTCAAGAAGATGAAGGCTGCATTTTTGAGCTAAGGTTGTAGCAATACAGACAGAAGACACATTTTTGATGGAACCTCTGATACTTAGTGACTGGTTGGAATTTTATGACATCCATGAGTGGGGGACACCAGGAAACAACTTTGAGTAGGAAACTGAATGGTCGTGGAATTGACTTGCCTTCTGTTTGCCAAATTCTAAGTTGGGACTTCAGTCCTAGTCTGATGACTTACACAGGAATTTAGACTGATGGGAATCACCATGTTAAACAAGAAGTTACCTAATGCCACTGACATGACCTGTTACCAAGTGAAGAAGAGTAAATCATGCTTCAGTGTCTCCTCATCAGAAAACATTCCCTGACACAGAAGAGCCACCTTGTCACTCTCTAGTCCATCCTGTCCCCTTCCCCAGCTTTTTTTTCATCATCACACATTACCACCCAACATAATAGCTATTTATTACTTGATTTTCCCTCTCCCCACATCAGAAAGTCAACTTCATAAGAAAAGAGACTGCTTTCTTCTCTGTTGGGTTCCAGATCCTGGAACAATGTCTAGCACAGAGTAGTCAATGAGAAACACTTATGGAATGGTGAACAAATATTTGCCATGCAGTGACTTAGTTTTTATTTCATGGAACTGAAACAATGAAGAATCAAGTTTGAATCACGCTCTGATCGATTCAGTGAATGGTACTTTACCATCTGATTGGAATTGTGTGTAGGTTGAGTAGCTGATACCCATCACTTCCTCATTCACCTCCCCTGTCCCCCAAAACTGCATTTCTGCTGCACTGGTCAGTTTTGATGAACTGCCTACCTAAGTTCCTCAGCTCAGAACTTGGAGTTAATTTCCATCATATTTGTGACCTTACATAGTTGATGAGTTTTTATGGTTTTATGTTCTTTCCTGGATTGACACTCCTCCATCACCTAGACCAACATCCTGAGATTTTCTGTTCTCTCTCTAACCTCTCACTGTGATTGTCAGTCCTGTTTATTGAAGCATTTCACAAATGTGTTCATATCTTCAGTAACTCCTTCTTGTCTAGAAGAGCAACCTGAACTTCCCAGCCTAAATTTCTAGACTGTTCATCAACTTGATCTCTATTTCATATCAGACAAATTTGATATTTCCCCAACATTGCTTGCAATCACATCACTCCCAAACTTTTGTAGATCTATTTCTTTTTTGTTATGTAAAGAAGCACAGTGTAGCGTTAAATTCATTCATTTTTTAGCATGTAGCCATACTTCATAATATGGAAATCATGTCTTCAAGTGCAATCTTAATTATTATATGACTAATTAAAAGACCACCTTTTGATGAAAACGTTTCTACATGTACTTCAAAACAACTTTTTAGCACACTTCACTTTAGTTGTGAAGCAAATGAACTTCATATTTCACATAGAATTTGTCACAAATTTTGGCTTGTGGTAGGAAGGGGGGAAAGGAGGGAATTCTGCAGAGTATAGAAAACAGACATTTAAAGAGATAATTATTATAAAATATAATCAGTGCAATGATAAAAGTATCAAAGCATCCTCTAACACACACACACACACACACACACTTAGTAGTATCCCTCAAATAATACAGAGAATAAACTAAATTGAAGCAACATTCTTAGCTCATTTATTCCATCTTATGCTAAAACAAAGTGGGTATAGCATAAATCAAACGTTCTAATAAAAATCCACTAAAATAAGTTGTAAAACAATCCAGTCAGAAGTGGACACTCACCTAGAAAATGCAGAAATAAGCAAACCTGTACCAGTTTGTTTCTTCCTAGACATACATCAGCAAGCCATCCTGCAAACACCGGGGTAAGGATTGACGTTCCAATAAAACACAAGTTCAAAATGGCGGCTTGGTAATTGTGATAGCCAAGCTTGACGGTGCAAAAGGGGATCATATTGCGGACGACTTCAAAGAAAGTGAACCTCTCACACAGCTCCACCAGAAGCAAACAGATTCCAACTTGCAATTTTTTCAGAGTATGAGGAAGACAAATAACCAATATGTCTTATAGTTTTCTCCTTCTCAATGCTGTGATTTAAGGGTACTTCCTCATCGGTGTTTTTAAAGCCTGTAACAGACATGACTACCCTCCTTGAAGACTACTTATGCTAGTGGTTTGAACTTGGTGATTTTTCCCCCACTCCTCTAATGAAAAAATAAATAAGATCTTTGCTTTGAATTTCACAACTCCGTGCTAAGTTTCATACTTTTTTTTGCACATTAGTGTTGTTCATTTTGCTGATCGAAGAGCACAAGAAAAGAGACATGAGTATGTAAACCATGGTAGCTCAGTGTAGCCAAATCTGATTTGTTCGTCTAATTACTTAGAGGCTAAATTAGGCTCTTCCTGCAAATTTATATTGAATTACATGAATCCAGTTGAATACGTGTGGAAACTCATCTGCCTCACACTGATAAAGTTTAAATACGGAGGCAGAAGCAGCAGTTTTTCAGGAGAATTTGAGCAGTAGATCAAGAAATAATTTGAGTCTAATAATTTCTGATACTTTAATTAAACAAGCCAGAACAGTACCAAGAGAGAAAGCGCGAAAGGAAATCTGTTTTGAGGGGGCAGGATATCTTGTCATTATCACATTTCTTGTTATTTTTGGTTGGAATTCTGATAAGAAAGCTGATTAGGTAACAGAAGTGCTAGTACATTTAGGTAACAAGCAGAGTTTGCAAGAAAGTAATTTAAGTGCACTAATGAAAAGAGAAAATATTAAACAAAACCCGTCTTCCTTTAAGTTGACCCCAGGCTTGTAGAACAGCCTCTCGGAGGAAATCAGAGTGAAAGGCACTATTTGACTCATTATTACTCAGCAACAGGGGTACAGCAACTATCCTACACATGCTTTGGGGAATATTGGATCAGGTATCACCCTGACCCTTCAGCTGGGTGAATGGATGTTAACATTCTGTTTCGGAAAGCAGAAGAGCACAAATTAAGCTGAAAAAGCAGCCGTATGATAATTCATTCTTTTTTATGACTGACTAATTTCCATTGTGTATATATTATATATACCACATCTTCTTTATCCATTCATCTGTCGATGGACACTTAGGTTGCTTCCGTGTCTTGTCTGTTGTAAATAGTGCTTCCATGAACATTGGGATGCAGGTATCTTTTCAAATAGGGTTTTTGTCATTTCTGAACATACACCAAGGAGTGGGGTTGCTGGATCATATGGTAACTCTATTTTACTTTTTTAAGGAACCTATATTGTTTTCCATAGTGGCTGCACCAATTTTCATTCCCACCAACAGTGTAGCAGTTCCTTTTCCTCATACCCTCTCCAGCATTTAATATTTGTAGACTTTTTGGTGATGGTCATTCTGACCAGTGTGAGGTGATAGCTCATTGTAGTTTTGATTTGCAGTTCTCTAATAATTAGCAGTGTTGAACATCTTTTCATGTGCGTTTTGGCTATCTGTATGTCTTCTTTGGGAAAATGTCTATTTAGATCTTCTGCCCAAGTCAGAGAAAGACAATTGTATGATATCACTTATATGTGGAATCTAAAAAAATAATACAAATGAATTTATTCACAAAACAGAAATACACTCACATAGGAACAAACTTATGGTTACCAAAGGGGAAATAAGAGATAAATTTACCAAAGGGATAAATTAGGAGCTTAGGACTAACAGATACACACTACTATACATAAAATAAACAGCAAGGTTTTACTGCATAGCACAGCTATATTCAATAACTTGTAATAACCTATAATAGAAAAGAATCTGTAAAAACACATATGTATAACTGAATAACTTTGCTGTACACCTGAAACACAATATTATAAAAATATATATACTAAAATTAAAAAAAAAAAGCAGCCGTAAAAGGGAACATTTTAACAGTTAGGGGTTTAGCAGCAAGGACATAGGAAGACAAGGGAATGGAATTATTGGGTCAAAGTCATAATAATTCAAAACATAGGGGGTGAGTATAGGAATGTTATTTTCATGTTGGAGTCGAAAGCAAAAGACTGATAAAAGCTTTTGATGCTAATTCTTATCTTTAACCTGAGAGATTGGGTGCAAAACACTTTGTGTTGACCTCTTCTAAGAGTCTCGTGATGGCGGCTATTTTCATCCACTCAGCATCACTTCTCCCCCCTTTGGTAACAATGCCCTGTTTTTCCTTTTTATAGAGTGATCATGCAATTTATTATCGAAACTTGGACACGTTTGTGAGTGAAAGTGATGCTACTTATAGTTATTCCTAAAAAACAGATACACACTGGGATTGTCTAGGGCAAACCCCAGCCTGTAGCCATCCTACCTTTGGGGAATGACATCCATCTATACTTGAGATCTCGGTGGGGCTTTCTCCTGGCCAAGGGGATCAGCACATGGTCTAAGATAGTACTTTTGCTGTTTCTCCACAGGCATTTTTATCATAAGTGGAATGACAAGATTAGAAATGGTGGAAGCTGAGTCAGATGGCCTTACCAAAAAGGGATTGCCCACGTGGCCCTGATGGAGAACTCAGCGCCACCATGGTCCTTATCCTTTAAGGAGACACGATTAGTTTTTCCTTCTATAAAGGACTCAATTTCCAATCAATTTTGGTTTAACTTATCCCCATTAGGTTTCTGTGACTTACAAAGAGTCTTTAGTGATACTTTGTTTCTATTTGCTGCAAATGGAAGGGAAAGTTGGTCCCCAGCCACTGGCTGATATATTTAGCCAGTATCTGACAAAGGTCTCTTGGAGTGTGATTTCCCAAGCAGGGCAGCACCGCCTCTTCCCGGGGCCTGGTGATGATTGTGTTTGACTTCTGTGCATCCTTGCCCAAGAACATGACACACATGGTGGGGACCTGTCGTGCGAGGGTGGTTATTCAGGGACAGCAACAGTATTTGCTGAGTAGTGTTGAAACAACAGCAAAGCACCTCTTTCTTATTGGTATTTCTCAATACCAAGCTCAGAATGAGCTTAAAGGACAAGTTCCAACTTCACTTGAGAAGGATATACTTGGCAGGATTCACTTGGCAGGATATACTGCATACCATCTTCATCAACACACATGAGCCCTTAAGTGAGAACTTAAGCATACTTTAGCTTTATGCAACCCTATCCTACCCCCAACACCCTCGGGCTTGTTCTCTGCCCCTCCCACTCCGTGCCACCCTTAATAAAGTGATATTTTTCCTCCATTATAGAAACAGGTATGCACATTAGATACAATTCGGAAAATGTCTCAAAATAGAAGAAAAAAACAAACAGTGAATGTTTTTGAAGCATTTCTTTTGATGTTGTCCCCTCATGGCTAGTTTTTATTAGTAGGCTTTAAATATTTAAATTGTATAAAATTACTGTATGTTTTCTACCCCTTTTGTAAGTAATGTTATAAGCACTTTAACATGCCATTGTGAACTTTTTATAAACATGAATTTTTGTGGTTGCGTTAATAGATAGATACATGGCTCACTTAACTATTCCTCCATTTTGGGTTAGTTACATTTGTCTCAGATCAGTTTTAAGTCAGTCTTTCTTTAACTTTGGACCATGAAACCACATTTAAAAGAAAAGACAACTTTATCAGCAATACTTTAATGAATATTTGTGCTTAAAGCTTCCCATTCCCGGATTATATCTTTAGGCTGGTTTTTCAGAAACAATATTACTGGGTTAAAGTGTGGGAAAGTTTTTAGACATCTTGATATATAATGTCAAATTACAATGCAAATTTCAGGCATTTTTTAAAATTAAAAAGCCTGTATTATTTTTGGAATGTAAAAACTATACTTATCACTAGAATTTTTCATTGGAAAGACAAAAGTCATGTCAACATGTGGGGTAATAATGTTGACCATACTTGTAGGTATTGAAATATGTATCTTATTTATTAGAAAAAATTAGTCAGAAGCTTATTTGATGACCTAATGACTACCCATGATTTTTACTGAGCACCCAGAACCTGAATGCTTCTGATCCCATAAGGGTTGCATTGGGAACATACCAGAAATGTAAGCCCTGCTTTTTTTTTTTTTTGCGGTACGCGGGCCTCTCACTGTTGTGGCCTCTCCCGTTGCGGAGCACAGGCTCCGGACGCGCAGGCTCAGCGGCCATGGCTCACGGGCCTAGTCGCTCCGCGGCCTGTGGGATCTTCCCAGACCGGGGCACGAATCCGTGTCCCCTGCATCGGCAGGCGGACTCTCAACCGCTGCGCCACCAGGGAAGCCCAAGCCCTACTTTTAAGGAGGCTATTTTTAACAATGTAGGATTAAAAAGCATTTCTATAAAATATATCCAAGTTGATTATGAATTTTGAGAAAACTGTAGTGTCTTCCAAAATGATTTTACAGCATGTTGCAGTAATACTTTCACATTTTATGTGTACTTACAGGATAATTTTCATAGGTCCTCTAAACACTTAATAAATTTTTTTTTTTTTAGACAATGTTTTTCAAATAAATTTATTTATTTATTTTGGCTGCATTGGGTCTTCGTTGCTGTGCATGGGCTTTCTCTCTAGTTGCAGAGAGCGGTGGCTACTCTTCGTTGCGGTGCGCGGGCTTCTCACTGCGGTGGCTTCTCTTGTGGCGGAGCACGGGCTCTAGGGAGACGGGCTTCAGTAGTTACGGTTCGTGGGCTCTAGAGTGCAGGCTCATTAGTTGTGGTGCACGGGCTTAGTTGCTCCGTGGTATGTGGGATCCTGGACGAGGGCTCAAACCCGTGTCCCTGCATTGGCAGGCGGATTCTTAACCACTGCGCCACCAGGGAAGTCCCTTAATAAGTGTTTTTAAGGGAAGATTTTTCTAGCTCAATAATTCTCCGTAAATGTTATGCACAAAGGTCAGTGGAAGATATTTGTTCTTTTAGGCCTATCGATTCCATTTAATTCCATTGACTATGAGGTTTCGTAGCTGATTTGAAAACAATGTCAAGAACATGGGGATTGGTCTTACTATAATTTAACTATTAAAAACCGTGCATCAAAGACTTGTTGGAGAGCAATTTGTGCTTCGTCATCTGGTTGTAAAGTGGAACTGGAAATGTACACGTTGGGCTATGGACTCGTTTTGGGAAACGACCTTCTCTGTGTTAACCCCTACTCCTCTATTATAAAGAGGCTCCGGCGGTTGTATAATATCTATACCTCGATCCTTCTGTCAAGTGTGGAGGAGATTTACTTCCGCCCCCCACAGATCGTAGCTCATACAGTCCCAAGAACATAGAAAATGTACCATCATTCTCCTTTCTCTGAGGATAACTAAGAATGAAGGCCATTGCACTCCTAAGGGGTTTTTCCTCTACTGTGCAATGATTATTATGAATCTTGCTGTTGCGTTGAAGTCTACATAGAAGGTGTATTTGTATAAAGTAAGTAAGGCGGGAATGAGTTATAGCATGTACACTGTAATAGTTAATCTTCTGTGCCAACTTGGTTGAGCCACTATACCCAGATATTTGGTCAAACATTATTCTGGATGTTTGTGTTACGATGTTTTTGGATGTGATTTATTAATACATTTAAATCAGTAACTTTGAGTAAAGCAGCTTGCTTCATCCAATCAACTGAAGACCTGAGTAGAGCAAAAGGCTAATTCCCCCGGAGGAAGAAGAATTCTCTAGCAGGTTGCCTTTGAACTTCACCTGCAGCATCGGCTCTTCCAGATTTTCCAGCAGACTACCTATGGACTCGAACTCTAAATCTTTTCTGAGTCTCCAGCCCGCCAGCCCCCTCGATCAGATTTTAGACCCAATAGATCTCCCTAATCATGTGAGCCAATTCCTTAAAATGAGACTCTTACTATATATTTGCACTTCCTATTGGTTCTCTTTCTCTGGAGAATCCTGACTTCTACAGACACCACCCATAGTGCCCCTGTTTTTCTTCCTGCTTTGACCAAGAACGAAAGAGAAAGACAAGCTTAAGAATAGGGAATCGATAGCTCTCAGTTCTGTATGTTTAACTGAGACATTCTCCTGGGTTCCTGGTAAATGCGTGGACCTCTCCATCTAGATTTCTACTGAAAAGGCAAACTCGTCACATTCTAAGCTTAACTCATTATCTTCTTTCCAGGTCCTTGGTCTCTTGCTCGACTTTCTAGTTCATGACTCAAATATTCAAACTAGACTATGTCTTCGACTCTTTATTTCTTCCTTATCTACCTTTTCCCAGAAAGTTTTTATTTAGTACCTACCATGTGGCAGGTACTATCCTCGACTTTGGGGGCAGGGAGTGCTGTCAATCCAACCTGTTAAATATTTCACAAATCCTTGTTTTTCCTTCACCATTTCTGATTTATGTTAGCTTGAGCTCTTAACCTTTCTCCTTGCACCACTGCTCCAACATTGCCTCCTTCTACGTCAAACCTCAGTCATTTGTACATCACTGTCATCAGTTTGTGTACTCTCTTGCCCCTCTGACTGTCCTGAGTTTTGCCATATTGATACTAATTACTTAATAGTCATTTAAAATGATTTACTTTCAAAAATAAAGTAAGCCCATTTAACAAGGAAATTTAAAATGATTACCGTAAATGGAATCACTTGCCATAAATAGAAGGTAAAAGTAAATATTATAATGCTAATTAAAAATAACAGTTAACATTTATTAAGTGCTTTTTGGGTCATGCTCTGTTCTAAGCATTCATTCACTCATCTTTGAAACCATCTTAGGCGGTAAATACTATTTTTATGAAACCTCTATTATAGTAATGGAGACTAAGGCACAGAATGTAAATAACTTATTCAAGATAATTAATATATAGGAGAGCAGGGACTTGAACCTATGTGACCTGACTCCAGAGCCTACAGTCATAAGATGCTTTTTCTTTTATGTGATAAAAAATGATTGGGATATAATGCGTAAGCAACCACTTTTCACAGGATTCCATGTTATTTAACGCTCAATCCACATATCACCTAAAATCATTTCCAATTCCAGGATATTGGAAAACACTCCTGTATTTAAATCTCCATAAAGGCCCTGGAGATTTTTTTTAATCTGAATTTGATCTTCTGCTTAAGGTTTGAGAACAACTCCTTTAGACTATGGAATCACATTACAAATTCTTTCCCGGCACATAGAGCCCTTTATGATCAAGTTCCTGACTTGTAACAAGAATCTCCCCTTGCAGTTCTGCCACGGAGCTGGATCCCATACTCACAGTTGCACAACTATGGTGTGCTCTTTTATCTCTTCATTCTTTTTCACATGCTATTTCTTTTGCCTGGAATACTTTCATTTCCCGTTCACTCAGGGAACCTCTTCATTTTTTAAACTCCAGCATAAGTATCACACTCTCAGTAAAAGTTCTTTTGATTCTCTGGCCATCATTAAAATGTCTACAAATAACAAATGCTGGAGAGGGTGTGGAGAAAAGGGAACCCTGCTACACTGCTGGTGGGAATGTAAATTAGTGCAGCCACTGTGGAGAACAGTACGGAGGTTTCTTTAAAAACTAAAAATAGAACTACCATATGATCCAGCAGTCTCACTCCTGGGCAGAAAAAATACATATCCAGACAAAATTCTAATATGAAAAGATACATGCACCCCAATGTTCATAGCAGCACTGTTTACAGTAGCCAAGATATGGAAATAAACTAAATGTCCATTTACAGACAGATGAATAAAGATGTGGTATATATATACAATGGAATACTACTCAGCCATAAAAAAGAATGTAATAATGCCATTTGCAGCAACATGGATGGACCTAGAGATTATCATACTAAGTGAAGTTAAGTCAGAAAGAGAAAGACAAATACCATATGATATCACTCATATGTGGAATCTAAAATATGATACAAATGAATTTATTTACAAAACAGAAACAGACTCATAGACATAGAAAACAAATTTATGGTTACCAAAGGGAAAAGGGGGAGGGGTAAATTAGGAGTTTTGGATTAACAGACACAAACTACTATATATAAAATAGATAAACAACAAAGTCCTACTGTATAGCACAGGGAACTATATTTAATATCCTATAATAAACCATAATGGAAAAGAATATGAAAAAGAATATTTGTATGTATAACTGAATCAGTTTGCTGTATACCAGAAACTGACACAACATTGTGAATCAACTATACTGCAATAAAAACAAATTTTTCAAAGTTCTTTTGCTTCTCAAAGATAGTCTTCTCTGTGTTCTTAAGACATTGTGTACATCTCTCTTAATACATAGTTTTCAATTAGTTTGCATTTTCTTCACTGACCATGTGTTGAGAGTAGGGGCGGTTTCATGTTTATCTTTATACCCCACTGCCTAGAACAGTGCCTGGAATGTTATTTCAGTTTGTGTCTAGTGTCTGAGAGTGGCTGTGATATACCCAGACACAAATAACATTCACTCGCACAGAACTCTACAAGAAGTGTTGCTCATTTCGTTTTGTGTGTGTGTGTGTGTGTGTGTGGTACGCGGGCCTCTCACTGTTGTGGCCTCTCCCGTTGCGGAGCACAGGCTCCGGACGCACAGGCTCAGCAGCCATGGATCACGGGCCTAGCCGCTCCGCGGCATGTGGGATCTTGCCGGACCGGGGCACGAACCCGTGTCGCCTGCATCGGCAGGCGGACTCTCAACCACTGTGCCACCAGGGAAGCCCTATTTTGGTTTTTTAAATAGCTGAATAGCCTTTATGTTATTTTATTTTTGTATTTGTTCCACTCGCTCCATATCCTTTTATTTTATTTTATTTAAAAAAATTTTATTGTAGTATAGTTGTTTTACAATGTTGTGTTAGTTTCTACTGTACAGAAATGTGAATCAACTATACGTATACATATATCTCCTCTTTTTTGGATTTCCTTCCCATTTACGTCACCACAGAGCATTAAGTAGAGTTCCTTGTGCTTTACAGTAAGTTCTCATTAGTTATCTACTTTATACATAGTATCAATAGTGTATATATGTCAATCCCCATCTCCCAATTTATCTCACCCCCCTGCTTTCCTCCTTGGTATCCATACATTTGTTCTCTACATCTGTGTCTCTATTCCCGCTTTGCAAATAAGATCATCTATACCATTTTTTTAGATTCCACATATATGCGTTAACATACGATATTTGTTTTTCTCTTTCTAACTTACTTCACTCTGTATGACAGTCTCTAGGTCCATCCACGTATTTTGATTTTAATTTTAATGTTTTGAATCACTTCTTTTTTTATTTCTTGGAGTAAACTAAACAATTTGGCTGTTATTTTTAACACTAGATTATATCTTCACTAAAAGAAAAAAGTAAGCAGATGAATCACATACTATGTTAATCAGTGTGAAGGTAAAACTAATTTCTTGTCATTCACCTCAGTTTGGGGTTTTGCCTGCACCAATTTTAGGGAAGATATGTAGAAGGAAATCATTAACCTCTATAGTACTGGCCTTGAAAACTTAAAATGTTGATGAATGTTAAAGCACCCACTTTTAAACCAATCATTCCCTTAGAATATGAGCTTGGTCATAAACTAACAGATGTGTTTTGAAAGAATGATGGCTTAAGGAAGGCATCTTACCATAGGGTGAGGGAGGATTGGAGATGTGGGTACAGGGGTAGGACTGGTGGCCTCTAATTTTTAAAATTCATCATTTTAGATCAACTAGCACCTAATGTCAAAATTATACAATTTTAAATCCGGAAGAGGGCATTTTGGCCAAGCTCCTTGGTTTGCAGTGTTTTACACCTGAAGGTCTGAGAGGTGAAGTGATTTGCCTAAGCTAACTTAACTAATTAACAGCCTGTCCTGCAATAAAATTCATGCCCCTTTGTTGCCAGTCCAATTTTATTTCTATAGCATTGTAGTTGGGTAAAAAATCTGTCTTAGAGCTCTGAAGGTTGAGTGTCTTGAAAATTAGAAATTGACCTGGACTTGTAAAGTTTATGCTTAATGAAGTCCATAATATTGTAGAAATGCTTTTAGACCCAGTTCTCCTACTAACTACACACACTTGTACAATAAACTTAACTTCTCAGGACCTCAGTTTCCTTATATGGTGACCAACGGCTTTGGATTACATGATATTTAAGGCGCTGTCTAGTTTTCTGATTCTAATTTCCCTTGCTAAAAACCCTGGAAATTTACAAGAAATATATCCTTTTCACAGTAGTAATAGAATTGCCTTTCTATAAATTTTACTTTTCATATATGTAAACTCTGCACAGGGCATAAGTAAGATTTAACTATTTTAAAAGATGCAATTACCATGGTTATAGCTAGATTTCTGTCTTGGTAGTACTGTCCCTGTGGATCCAGTTTGAGAGGTGGGAAGGTAAAAAGCAAAGGAAGAGCTACTTATCTCTCTCTCATTCCCTGGACCCAAGAGTTAAAAAATTATCCCTGTCCTTTCAAAATTTATGCAGGAGAAAAAACAGAAAATTTAAAACTATATAATTATAAATGGCACTTTGATTCTGATTTGTTTCTTCAAACTCTGCAAATTTTATTCTGGGGACTTTATTCAAACACATGTAATTACCTAAGCTAAGCAGTTTTTCATACTTTCAAAGCTCTTGCATTATTGCACCTGTATGACGGCTTTATAATTCAGTAGTAATTGAACAGCAATTATTTTTCATGATGCATGTACGTTTTTATATCAGATTGTTGGCAGATTTTCTTTATGACGATGTCGTGTTCACTAATGAGGAAATTAGAGCGAGTTATCTCATAGAGTGAGATGTCTTTTTCTGACTCTTTTCCTAGCTCTTGATATTGGATTTGAGAAAGTTTTTGAATTGCAAAGCAGCATATACAAATGGGAACAATGTTATCTCTGAATCCATGGAGCACAGGGGCTGTGGTGTAATATTTTATAGGGCTAGTAAGATCCTGTCTATCTTGTCCATGTGATGGACTCTGATACTAAGCTTATATATGCATCTATGTATGTATTTACATTGTAAAAATCTCAAGAGAACAAAGACCAAACCTTTTAAGCTTTTCACAGTGCTTTGCCCAATGTACATCCTCAAATGACAGACTGACAACTAACCTACTCAGTAGTGTGCGTAGGAAAAGAGAGCAGAGGGTTGGCATGATCTTCCAATGAACTGAGGCGCGGAAATCAATCCATCTAGGCCATTTAAGACCAATGAAAATTCAACACTTATTAGGCACATGTTGTGTGTCAGGCACTCAGCTAGAATGCTAGGGATTCAAAGGTGAATAAAGTCATCTTTAATTTTCAATTTCCTCCAGCAAGTATATTATAGATATGCTTTATACATATACATATAACTATGATAAGATTACTTCCTTCATTCAAAAAATATTTATTTTATATCTGTTGTGTGCTAGAAAGCTGTAATAAGTAGGGGGAGCCCAGAGAAAAAGACAGAGATTTGGCCTTCAAGAAATTCATAGTCTGATGGTAGAGACCAAATAAAAATACAATTAGGAAACAGTGACAGTTATTTTCATAGAACTATGCACAGGGCATCATGGAATAACAGGTGAATTGCACCTGAAGGAGATTGTACAGAAGAGACTTTCTGGAAGAGGTAATGCCTCTGTGAAATCTCGAGGTGCAAAGGGTGATCCAGGTCAAGAAGGAAGGGAAGTACATTCTGGGAAGAGGGTGGAGTGGGCCACAGCAGTCCAGTGTGAAACCAAATTGAGAGTCTGAGAACTGCAGATATTTTGATAGTACGAGGGCACAGCGTGAAGAGAAGGAGGGGTGAGAGATGAGTGAGATGGGGCAAAATCGTGGAGGGTCTTGTGTCATGATATAGAGCTTAGATTTTATGCTGAACTCAGGAGAAAGCCGTCAGAATTTCCAGCTGTGGGTTGATGGAGTCAGAACTATATTCTAAAGAGCCACAAAGGGCATCTTTCCAGCAGCGATGGGAAGAATGCATAGGAGGCCATAGAAACCAGCTAGTAAAGGCGTGATCCGGGTGATAATGATGACAGCCTATTTATGGGTGTTTTAATGAGGGTAGAAGGCAGGGTACGGATTAGTGAGTCATGAAGGAGGAAAACGTTACAAAAATTTCTGATGGATTTAAATATCTGTGCTAGGGGAGGGAAAATCAATCTTGACTCTCAGGTTTCTGGCTGGAGAAATTCCACAGTGCTATTTGCTGAGACACAGATGAGTGGAAGGGTTCTGTAGCGGGAGGGTATGTGGGAATGAAGAAGATAATGGACTAAGTTTTGATATATTGCTTTTGAGAAGCCTGAGGGACATACTGAAATAGACGTCCAGAGTATTCATATCTGAAGCGGAGGAGACAAACCTGGACCAGAGCTATAGATTAAGAGTCATATATTTACCGAGGCTAAAAGGAACCATAAGAGTGGTTGAAGCCATTCAAGGAGGGTGGGGAGAGTAAAACAAAGGCAGAACAAGACAGGTAGAAGGATTTCAATATTTAAGTCAGAAAAAGAGTTGCTTATGTGGGAATGTAGGAAGGAAATGGGAGTGGCAGCCAGGGTGGGATTGCCCAGGAGATTTTGGAAGAACTGAAGAGTCAATTGTCAAGTTAGATGAGAAATAAACTGTACCTATGTAATTTAATAATAAACAAGGTATTGGTATTTTTGATGAGGAACCAGTTTCATTGGCACATTAAGTGCTGTACTGAACGTGTTTTCAAAGGGCTCAGAGCATGTTCCTTAATGCCTATATAAGACACCTGTATAAGAGGAGGGATTTATTCCCCTGAGGTGAGGGGACAATCAGATGATATTTGAGTTGGCTGTGAAGAAAGTGGGAATTTGCCTTGTGGAAAAGGTGAAAAAGTGAACTCTACATAGAGAAACAGTGTGAGCAAAACCCTGCAGCCTGGTAAACATGGAGTATTTGGGTCCCTGTGTGGCTGGGTATTCCTGGACTGTCACCCTTCTCAGGCCTCCAATTTTCCACATGTGCACAACCCCCGTCCCCCAACTGATCAAACTGAAGTAGAATCCAATTGGTAAGGGAGCTTCAGAAACAGAGTTTTCAGAGGTCAATCTCCAGTGATACAGAGCAAAGTAGGCAAAAGGCCCGAATGAACCTAAGAAAAAGTAATACTGGAAATGGATAGGAAGAGATAAACGAATAGACATGTCCTAGATATTGATGCCTAAGTGTGCTGATTGGATGGAATGGGCCACGGATACTGGCCCCAGAGGGATGTATGGAAGGGAACTTCATCCCCTCCCTCCCCGGGTCCCCACACACACTTGAGTGAATGACATTTAACTGGGATGGAAAATACGGAAGAAAAAGTACATTTAGCTTGAATTGGGGCATATGGTTGAAGTTACCAAGAAACATTCAGATATTCAGATACAGAAATATGGACATGAGAATATGAGCCATAATGATGGTGACCTGGGAATCATCAATGTGTGGATAATCATTGGAGCCAACAGAATAGATGAGGTCATCCAGAAAAGGTGTGTATAGTGGGAAGAGAAGACCACCAAAGACTCAACCCTGTGGGGACTTGACAGTTCTGGATTAGATATTGATCATATCTGTTTTCCTCAATCTAAATTCTAATGTCATTTTCTCCAAGGGTATCTATGTTAGGTAGGCAAGTGAAGTGGAAAACTGAGCT
Source organism: Aethalodelphis obliquidens (assembly GCF_003676395.1). NCBI lineage: Eukaryota > Metazoa > Chordata > Mammalia > Artiodactyla > Delphinidae > Aethalodelphis > Aethalodelphis obliquidens. Next base: position 15,310,198 of record NW_020837980.1, on the reverse strand, counting down.
TATTCTGAATATTAGTAAGCCGCCTAATATTTCTTTTTAAAAAGAACTTCTACTACTCAGAGAAAAAGGAGTTTGGATGGTTTAATTTTTTGTTTCCTTTTGCATTTTTATTCTTTTTAACCACAATAAAAACCACACTGATGATTTGGGTTGACTCACTTCATTTCATCATCTAATTTCCAAATTCCTCCTTTTGGGGCTTTTGCTTATAGTCATACCCAGTTAATCTTTTTTTAAAAAAAAAAACCTACTTTGTACCTTACTTTGGCCACCTCTACTGAGAGAAATCAGTGACTATTTCCTGAATCTCTTTGTGCTGTGCCAACAGTCCTCATTTAACACCCAGATAGCACAGAACATTTAGTTGTTGCCTTCCCTTACATTTGCAATTCATTCTCTGTGTCAATTCATGTGGTGGATATTATAAAAATCATTTTAAACCTAGTTTAACTTTTCTTTTTTAACGTTTGGCTTATTCATAATTTTATGAGCTATAAATTTTATTGCATTGTGAATTGCCTTTCCCATCTGCAGATAACTCTGAGGAAGTCCTTGGAGAAATTGCTTAGGATGTAGTAAAAAATGAAAAGAAAGGGACTTCTGTTGTGATGTGGTACATGTTAGGCCAAAATGTATCCTTGAGTAGAAAATGACCAGGGGGGAAAGACTTGGGGTCTGTAAATCCAGTTTTATTTGAAGTGTCCACTCTAGCTGAACAGGTAAACTCTGCCCACGACATGCAAAATGAATATGAAATTTAATGCAATTGCATGGTTTGCTGAAACAGGAGCTCTAACAAATCCATATAAAGTCCTTCTCAGCTAAAGATGTTCTTCAGTGTGAATTATCCAGTTACGCTGTCAACAAGAACTAAAATAAAGTGAACGTGCCAGTTCCTGTTTCTCTTGTGAAATACTGACTTAGTCTTGGTACGGAGAAAGGCTGGGGTTACTATGGTTGTACCAAATACTTATGGAATGTTTTAGGATTCCCACACTCATATTTTATTATTAAGGCAAAGGCAGAAATATGCAGAAGAAAAATTATATTGATTGGTTTCATGTTGGGCTTGTTTATATTGACGAAGTCTAAATGACTCAAAAGGATATTAAAGAACGGCTACAATGAATTGGGGGTTCAAGTTCTTCTGGTTTGTTGATTCAGCACAAATATAATGTTATCCATTCTCTAGCTATTTAAACTTATTGTTTTTATATTTCCATAATGTGAAAGCATTCCCCTTGAGAGTTTGGAGAGGTCAATATCAGAGTTAAGAAGTAGAAGGTACTGCATTTGAGGACTGCTCGTTGGATTAAAACTTCACTCTTTTAATTTTGCTGTCTGGGGTACATATTTCCACTATGTCCATACACACCAAACATGTCCTCATCGTAGGGCCTTTTCCTCAGCCCTTTCCTCTGTCTAGAATGCTCTTCCCCCAGATAACCACGGATCCACCTTCCTCACCTCCATCAGGGCTTTGCTCTGATACCATCTTCTCAATTAGGCCTACGCTGAGCTTCCTCTTTAAAATTGCTTACTGGTCCCCACTCTGCACTCTGGGGACCAACTTGTCCTGGTTTGCCTGGAACTTTCCTGGTTTTAACATTGCAAGTCCCACATCCTGGGAACCCCCTCATCTAATATGCCTTACTCTGCTCAAGTTGTTAACTTATCTATCTATCTATCCGTCTACCCACTCCTCTTCATATACACCACATACACACACACACACATTTAATTGAACGTTTCCCTATAGTAGAATTGAATTTTATAACAGCAGGATTTTTGCTCTTCCCCTCCCCCCCCCCCACAGAAGCATTCAAGGGCCTCAAAATAGTGCTCAATAAATACTTATTAAATGAATGAAAAAAATTATATGTCAGGGCAGATTAGTAAAAATTAGAAATAGAAAGGCCACGTTAGAGTCTCATCTGTCTGAACAGCTACCAAAATGATGTTTTGATTTTTATCATTTTTCTCGCTCATACAGGTAAGCGCTGAATGAGTCAGAGATTCCAAATGGCAGGAAACGTAATGCCTTACATACTGGTCATTTGAACGGAAAATTGAGATTTATATAATGAAAATGCTGATTTATATCAGAATTGTGCTGCAGGATGATCAGATTGGATAGTAACTTTCAGTCATGCTTCAGTCTGTTAGAGACACTGATAGAAAAATAAAGAGGAAGAAACGATGGGCCTAACAGCATTCGAAAACTAGCTTGGCATCTTATTTGGAAGAAGGCAAGGCACAGTGGGTACTAGAACATTTAGATTCAAATTCAGTCAACCAAAACGTACATGTGTAGGTACTTCTACGTGTAGCATACAGATATGTGTTATCTAGTAAAAAAAAAACAAAAATGGAAAACCAAATATGATAGATCTGGATGTGTTATTAAATGACATCAAACCAAGTACTACAAGTAGAAATAAGGATGCGAGCCCAGGAAGGTGGCGTGGTTTACCAGGATTACTTAGGAACTCAGGATGACTCCCTACAGCTCTTTATGATGGTTTCTTTCAGCCTCTGTCCTGGCTAAGTCTCTTGTTACCTTTCATTATCCTCCCTTCCCCTTTCTCATTTAAGCTTCTGAGGCTTCTTTCACTAGCCTTCACATCCAGTCAATGGCTGTACCCACTTTACTTTCAGATATTTTTCAGATTGTCTCCTCTTTTCTACCCTTAGTGTTCCTTATTCAGTGTTCCCTCGCGATGCCTAGCTGTAATTACTGTAAGAGACTTCCCACAGATCATCCTGTCTCCACTTTGGTGACGTTATAATCCCCTCTCTATTCAGCTGCCGTGATCCTCTGTTTACTGTGTCACTCCCCAGAATGAAGCCCTTGCTCCTTGAGAAGACACAGTGCTCACCGTAATCTGGCCTCTCTCTGTTTCTCAACCTTCAGCAACCCTCTCTGCTTCATCAACACCAAACTACTTACAGTTCCCACCACAACTCTGGCCTTAATTTCTTTCCTCTGGCCCATGCTGTCTCCTATTTCATGAATACTATCTTCTCCAGTTGGCTAAGTTTTATTTGTATTTCAAGATTATGTCAGGTTTCCTGACCTCTAGGAAGATGTCCCTACACTTCAGTCCATGGAAAATGACATGCTTTTTCTCTGTGCTTCTGTAACACTGTGCTTCAAGATATCACTTATCATTTCTATTTATATCTCTTTTCCCCACTTTGTCCTTCTATCTTGCAGACATGGATGGAGTATTATTCTTTTTCAAACTGATAGCATCTGGCAAAGTACTTGGTGATAAAACTGTTTTTTGAATGATTGAATAAATGAATGAACAAATGCTTATATGACCTCACTGTTACCAGCATTGCACCAGTGGACATACCCAAGTCATTTACTGATCAGCAAACAACTTCCTTTAACTCTTTTCAAGGTATCTCTTTTGTTTCTCTCATGGAGAATCCTCTTTTACTTCAACATCTGACAAATGAGTCACACCTCAGCTGTAATGAAATTTTCCTTCCACTGCCAATCCTCTGTTCCTGATGGAAGGATCCATGTTAAAACTTTTTATTTTATTCCCTTTGGACTATTGTAATGGTCTTTTGGCTGGTGTCCCAGCACACGTAATTAACAGACTTCAGTTGATATGAAATGTTGCTGCTAGAATCCAACCCAACACTGGATCAAATAAGCACATAACTGTGTTTTTCGTGTCATCAAAATTAGAGATGGAAAATTATTATTAGTTCCACATAGACCCTGTTCCTCTGGGGAGTTGAGGCAAAATTGCTCCCCTCTGGTGTTTTTGTCCACTGAGTTTAAGTGAATCAAGCAACAGGTCGTCTACTATTTCCCTTGGGAGATTCTTTCACTGTCAAATAGAAGTGATTAAAAAAAAAGAAGAAAAAAAGAGAAGAAAAAAACCTCTTCAACCTATATTAGGTTTTCTTGACTGTTTTCTTTCTAGCCTCTGCTCAGTAGAATTCTGAAGCATCTATACATGATGGAGTGTATTCTTTGGCCAACAGGTTTATTTTCCTCTGTGATTCTCGTTGAAGGCATTGCCTTTATAATGACCCATTTAATCCCAGTCACTTGGAAATGAGTTAAATGCTACCTCCTTCACACAATCTAAATTGGTTTAACATCTTTCAATGCAAGTTATTTGTGTAATCCCTGCACGTGCTAATGTATACACCTCAATCTGATGACATAGACATCAGGTCCAAACAAATGATTTCAGGGGCCTAGGAGCGAATTACTGTATTGATCTATTAAACAGACCTAAAATGCTTGTTTGGATTTGGAAGTCATTTGCAATCAGCAGCATTTTAGTGAAAGACATAGGCTGTGAAGGACTTAGAAGGAGGAGGCAAAAGCCATGTTGCCTGACTACCCCTAGGGATTGGTATTCCAAGAAGTTTTCCAAAAGGCTTTCACTACTGACAGGCTTTACTGTGGCTTGATGTCAGTTTCTCCATTAAGATCATCCTTGATATTAGATTATGGTGTCAGGGAGGAAGAAATTTTACTCTGCCTCTGTAGGTTCTTCTGATTGGTCTAAAGATTAAATTGATATGAGACAGATTAACAAGAGAAAATCAAAGGTTTAATAACATGTATACCTGAGACCGACCCAAGAAAACTAACTCACCAGAGTGGCAGAAGAGTTCACCTTGAGTACCATTTTCAGCTAAAGACAGAAGAGGATGTTGGGGGCAGTGGTTTGGGACCTCAAAGGGGAGGAAGGCAATTCACATGGAGATGGAAAAGCAGGTGTTTTCAAATGTTCCATGGGCCATGCAGAGATCATGGGACACAGAGACGAATTTTAACAAACAGGCTTTGCTAGATTCCTCCCTGTCTATGCACCTAGTTCATACTATAGTTATCCATGGTGACATCTCCCTTCCTGTAACAGGTCCTCTGTTTGCATTCTTTTAGGCAGTTAGAGGGAAGGTCAACATTTCTTCCTGAGTCTTTTGGGCCTTAAAAATAATCGGCCTAAATTAATCCTCATGCCAAAGAAACACAATTTGGGGTGCCAAAATTTCGTCCCCTACAGTGGGGAGAGGGGAGAATTTTCCTATTCTACTTTTTCACAGTTACATACTACATTGATTAGGGAGGATTTAACACAGGGGAAAGAAAACTTGCTGGGATTTGAAGCCAGATGGACTTCCATTCAAATACCGATTCTTCTACCTTGTAGCTGTGAAACATTTAAAAAGTTATGTGCCTTTCTAAATCCCTGATTTCTCATTTATAAATTGGGAATAATAATATGATACTCATATGACTGCTGTGGGGATTAAATGAAATAATGTATGTAGTATGAGTTGGCATATGGTAGACACTCAATAAAATTTTGGTTTATGTCTCCCCTTCTCTTTTCTGAAGAAGACTATTCTACTACACAAATCAGTGAGGGTGTGTTGGAAAATGTAGATGAACATCTGGTATGAATTTAACATGCATTTTATGGAGATAGGAAATCAAGGTATACTGTATGCTTAATTATTAATAAAATACCATAAATGACAATAAATAAAAAGTTCTATGTAAGTTCAAGATGCTACTGCCACTAATATTTTTATCCACTTAGTGATTGGTCACATCCCTTAAGAGCTCTCCCTTGACCTATAAAATGCTTTAAGCTTTTTTTCCAAAGTGCCTTTCTATATCCTCAAATATTATTTGGGGCACCTCAGTCTTGCCTGTTTGTGTCAATAGTATACAAATGTGTCATACTAAAAAGTTATTTCATATATTCTGGAAGCCTTTTTTCTCCCTCTTGTTTACAATCAGTTGGTCAATAATATTCTTGAAGTTCTTAGAGCAAGCAAAGTGTGATGTGTGGTGTGTGTGTGTGTGTGTGTGTGTGTGTGTGTGTGTGTGTGTGTGTG
>NW_020837980.1:15220062-15304302 GCF_003676395.1 Aethalodelphis obliquidens | reverse complement strand
TGTGTGTGTGTGTGTGTGTGTGTGTGTGTGTGTGTGTGTGTGTGTGTTGTGTGTGGGCAGAAGTATTGAGCGAAAAGTGAAAGAAGCGTTATGCCATTTGAATGGATCCAGTCTCCCAAGCTTCCATCATTTTCCAGGCTAACTTTTGAGGTCCCAAAGCTTTATCATATGTCTTGTATTACTGTACATCTTACTTTGTTGCCTAAGTAACAAAGGCAGTGGAGTCTTTGGATTCAGGATGTAGATGTGATATGAAGGTTGAACAGGAGGATGCCAGCCTCATGGGTGGATTTCTTGCTAGCCCTGGCTAAACCTGCAGGAAGCCAGCTTGATCGAGGTCCTGTAGGAACCCAGGAGAAGATGAGGTGCTACAAAGATTGCAGTCTTGAACAGATTAGCTGTAAAAAAGTTGGTGTTGACAAGGATTTCTAGATTGTGTTTCAAGCTATGTTATGATTCAGTAAAAATAATCCAATCTTTTTTTACTCTCTGATTTGTTTTTCCAAAAATATATTCTTTGTTGCCTTAGCATTTGAGCTGTGTATTATGTTTTGAGAGATTTTCTAATTTTTAAAAATAACTGTTTATGAGACAGATCAGAATCAAACGTGGTTGAAAAAAATAGTTCCTAAAGGCAGATGTTTAACTTATTTCTATCTAGAACTAGGCTCTAGTCCCATTAAAAGAAGTGCCAGAGCAGTATTAATTTGGTTATTTTTACATAAATCTGCATTAATATCCAAGAGACCCTACTCCAGATGTGCAAAATAAAGTAGCATTAATTAATTAGTGCTACCTTTGTCAACTATATTCAAGCCCAAGATTCAAAGCAGGAGGTGGCTGGAAAACACAACAGGTATTTAAACCAATCAGTGCTGATTCATGCTTGGAGGACACACAAAAAAAAAATCTCCCAGATCTGCTCTTCTTTTTTTTTTTAAATCTTTATTGGAGTATAATTGCTTCACAATACTGTGTTAGTTTCTGTTGCACGACAAAGCGAATCAGCCATATGCACACACATGTCCCCATATGCCCTCCCTCCTATCCTCCCTATCCCACCCCTCTAGGTGGTCACAAAGCACCGAGCCGATCTCCCTTTGCTATGCTGCTGCTTCCCACCAGCCAACTATTTTACATTCCGTAGTGTATATATGTCGATGCTACTCTCACTTCGTCCCAGCTTTGCCCTCCCACACCATGTCCTCAAGCCCATTTTCTATGTCTACCTCTTTATTCCTGCCCTGCAACTAGGTTCATCAGTACCATTTAAATTTTTTTTTAGATTCCATATGTATGCGTTAGCATATGGTATTTGTTTTTCTGTTTCTGACTTACTTCACTTTGTAAGACAGACTCCAGGTCCATCCACCTCACTACTAATAACTCAATTTCGTTTCTTTTTATGGCTGAGTAACATTCCATTGTATATATGTGCCACATATTCTTTATCCATTCATCTGTCAATGGATATTTACTTAGGTTCCATGTCCTGGCCATTGTAAATAGTGCTGCGATGAACACTGTGGTACGTCTCTTTTTGAATTATTGTTTTCTCAGGGTATATGCCCAGTAGTGGGATTGCTGGGTCATATGGTAGTTCTATTTGTAGTTTTTTAAGGAACCTCTGTACTGTTTTCCATAGTGGTTGTATCAATTTACATTCCCACCAACAGTGCGGGAGGGTTGCCTTTTCACCACACCCTTTCCAGCATTTATTGTTTCTAGATTTTTTGATAATGTCCATTCTGACCACTGTGAGGTGATACCTCATTGTAGTTTTGATTTGCATTTCTCTAATAATTAGTGATGTTGAGCATCTTTTCATGTGCCTCTTGGCCATCTGTATATCTTCCTTGGTGAAATTTCTATTTAGGTCTTCCGCCCATTTTTTAACTGGATTGTTTGTTATTTTGATATTGGGCTCCATGGGCTGTTTGTATATTTTGGAGATTAATCCTTTGTCTGTTGTTTCATTTGCAAATATTTTCTCCCATTCTGAGGGTTGTTTTTTCGTCTTGTTTATGGTTTCCTTTGCTGTGCAAAAGCTTTTAAGTTTCATTAGGTCCCATTTGTTTATTTTTGTTTTTATTTCCATTTCTCTAGGAGGTAAGTCAAAAAGGATCTTGTTGTGATTTATGTCATAGAGTGTTCTGCCTATGTTTTCCTCTAAGAGTTTTATAGTGTCCAGTCTTACATTTAGGTCTTTAATCCATTTTGAGTTTATTTTTGTGTATGGTGTTAGGGAGTGTTCTAATTTCATTCTTTTACATGTAGCTGTCCAATTTTCCCAGCACCACTTACTGAAGAGGCTGTCTTCTCTCCACTGTGTATCCTTGCCTCCTTTGTCATAGACTAGTTGACCATAGGTGCATGGGTTTACCTCTGGGCTTTCGATCCTGTTCTATTGATTTATATTTCGGTTTTTGTGCTGGTACCATATTGTCTTGATTACTGTAGCTTTGTAGTATAGTCTGAAGTCAGGGCGTCTGATTCCTCCAGCTCCATATTTTTCCCTCAAGATTGCTTTGGCTATTTGGGGTCTTTTGTGTCTCCATACAAATTTTAAGATTGTTCTAGTTCTGTAAAAAATGTCACTGGTAACTTGCTAGGGATTGCACTGAATCTGTAGATTGCTTTGGGTAGTATAGTCATTTTCACAATATTGATTCTTCCAATCCAAGAACATGGTATATCTCTCCATCTGTTGGTATCATCTTTGATTTCTTTCATCAGTGTCTTACAGTTTTTCTGAGTACAGGTATTTTACCTCCTAAGGTATGTTTATTCCTAGGTATTTTATTCTTTTTGTTGTAATGGTGAATGGGAATGTTTCCTTAATTTCTCTTTCTTTCATTGTTAATGTATAGGAATGCAAAAGATTTCTGTGCATTAAATTTGTATCCTTACCAAATTCATTGGTTAGTTCTAGTAGTTTTCTGGTGGCATCTTTAGGACTTTCCATGTATAGTATCATGTCATTGGCAAGCAGTGTCAGCTTTACTTCTTATTTTCCAATTTGTATTCCTTTTATTTCTTTTTCTTCTCTGATTGCTATGGCTAGGACTTCCAAAACTATGTGGAATAAGAGGGGTGAGAGTGGACATCCTTGTGTTGTTCCTGATCTTAGTGGAAATGCTTTTAGTTTTTCACCATCGAGAACGATGTTGGTTGCAGGTTTGTCATATATGGCCTTTATTATGTTTAGGTAGGTTCCCTCTATGCCTATTTTCTGGGAGTTTTTTTCATGAATGAGTGTTGAATTTTGTCAAAAGTTTTCTCTGCATCTATTGAGATGATCATATTGTTTTTATTCTTCAATTTGTTAATATGATGTGTCACATTGATTGATTTGCATATATTGAAGAATCCTTGCATCCCTGGGATACATCCCACTTGATCATGGTGTACGATCCTTTTAATGTGCTGTTGGATTCTGTTTGCTAGCATTCTTTTCAGGATTTTTGCATCTATGTTCATCAGTTATATTGGTCTATAATTTTCTTTTTTTGTGATATCTTTTTCTGGTTTCAGTATCAGGGTGATGGTGGCTTTGTAGAATGAATATTGGGAGTGTTTCTCCCTCTGCAATTTTTTGGAAGAGTTTGAGAAGGATAGGTGTTAGCTCTTCTGTAAATGTTTGATAAAATTTGCCTGTGAAGCCGTCTGGTCCTGGACTTTTGTTTGTTGGAAGATTTTTAATTATGGTTTCAATTTCATTAGTTGTGATAGGTCTGTTTATATTTTCTAATTCTTCCTGGTTCAGTCTTGGAAAATTGTACCTTTCCAAGAATTTGTCCATTTCTTCATGGTTGTCCATTTTATTGGCATATAGTTGTTTGTAGTAGTCTCTTATAATCCTTTGTATTTCTGCAGTGTCAGGTGTGATTTCTCCTTTTTCACTTCTAATTTTATTGATTTGTATCTTCTCCCTTTTTTTCTTGATGAGTCTGGCTAAGGGTTTATCAATTTCTTTTATCTTCTCAAAGAAGCAGCTTTTAATTTTATTGATCTTTGCTGTTGTTTTCTTCATTTCTATTTCATTTATTTCTGCTCCAGTCTTTATGATTTCTTTCCTTCTACTGACTTTGGGTTTTCTTTGTTCTTCTTTCTTTAGTTGTTTTAAGTGTAGCGTTATATAGTTTATTTGAGATTTTTCTTGTTTCTTGAGGTGAGATTGTATTGCTATAAACTTCCCTCTTAGAACTTCTTTTGCTGCATTCCATAGGTTTTGGGTTGTCATGTTTTTGTTGTCATTTGTTTCTACGTATTTTTAAATTTCTTCTTTGATTTCTGCCATGGTCTCTTGGTTATTTAGTAGTGTACTGTTTAGCCTCCATATATTTGTGTTTTTTACAGTTTTTTTTTTCCTGTATTTTATTTCCAATCTCATAGTGTTGTGGTCAGAAAAGATGCTTGATAAGATTTCAATTTTTAAAAATTTTCCAAGGCTTGATTCATGACCCAAGATGTGATCTATCCTGGAGAATGTTCCATGTGCAATTGAGAAGAAAGTGTATTCTGCCACTTTCGGGTGGAATGTTCTATAAACATCAATTAAATCTATCTGGTCTATTGTGTCATTTAAAGCTTGTGTTTCCTTATTTATTTTCTGTTTGGATGATCTGTCCATTGGTGTAAATGGGGTGTGAAAGTCTCCTATTATTATTGTGTTACTGTCAATTTCTCCTTTCATGGTTGTTAGCATTTGCCTTATGTGTTGAGGTACTCTATGTTGGGTGCATAAACATTTATAATTGTTTTATCTTCTTCTTGGATTGATCCTTCAATCATTATGTAGTGTCCCTCCTTATCTCTTGTAAGAGTCTTTGTTTTAAAGTCTATTTTATCTGATACAAGTATTGCTACTCCAGCTTTCTTTTGATTTCCATTGGAATGGAATATCTTTTTCTATCCCTTCACTTTCAGTGTGTATGTGTCCCTAGGTCTGAAGTAGGTCTCTTGTAGACAGCTTGTATATGGGTCTTGCTTTTGTATCCATTCAGCCAGTCTGTGTCCTTTGGTTAGGACACTTAATCCATTTACATTCAAGGTTATTATCGATATGTATGTTCCTATTACCATTTTGTTAATTGTTTTGGGTTTATTTTTGTGTGTCCTTTTCTTTTGTGTTTCCCAGTTAGAGAAGTTTCTTTAACATTTGTTGTAAAGCTGGTTTGGTGGTACTGAATTCTCTTAGCTTTTGCTTGTCTGAAAAGCGTTTGACTTCTCCATCGAATCTGAATGAGATCCTTGCTAGGTAGAGTAATCTTGGTTGTAGGTTTTTCTCTTTCATCACTTTAAGTATGTCCCGCCACTGCCTTCTGGCCTGCATAGTTTCTGCTGAAAAATCAGCTGATAACCTTATGGGGATCCTTTATATGTTATTTTTTGTTTTTCCCTTGCTGCTTTTAATATTTTTTCTTTGAATTTAATTTTTGTTAGGTTGATTAATATGTATCTTTGTGTGTTTTCCCCAGGGCTTATCCTGTATGGGACTCTCTGTGCTTCCTTGACTTGGGTGACTATTTACTTTCTCAGGTAAGTTTTCTACTATAATCTCTTCAAATATTTTCTCAGACCCTTTCTTTTTCTCTTCTTCTTCTGGGACCCCTGTAATTTGAATGCTGGTGCATTTAGTGTCCCAGAAGTCTCTGAGATTGTCTTCAATTCTTTTCATTCTTTTTTCTTTGTTCTGCTCCTTGGCAGTTATTTCCACCATTTTGTCTTCCAGCTCGTGTATTCATTCTTCTGCGTCAGTTATTCTGTTATTGATTCATTCTAGTGTAATTTTCATTTCAGTTATTGTGTTGTTCATATGTGTGTTGTTCTTTAGTTCTTCTATATCTTTGTTAAACATTTCTTGTATTTTCTCAATCTTTGCCTCCATTCTATTTCTGAGATTCTGGATCATCTTTACTATCATTACTCTGAATTCTTTTTCAGGTAGATTACCTATTTCCTTTTCATTTATTTGGTCTTTTAGGTTTACCTTGCTCCTTCATCTGTGATATATTTTTTTGCTGTCTCATTTTTTTTTCTTTTTTTAATGAGTGGGATTGTGTTCCTGTCTTACTGGTTGCTTGTCCTGAGGTTTCTAACACTGAGGTTTGTAGGCTGTTGGGTAGAGCTGGGTCTTGGTGCCGAGATGAGGAACTCTGTGAGACCTCACTCTGATGAATATTCCCTGGGATCTGAGGTTCTCTGTTAGTCTAGTGGTCCAGACTGGCAGCTCCCACCGCAGGAGCTTCGGCCTGACCTGGGGCTCATGAACCAAGATCCTGCAAGCCACCTGGGGGTGGCAAAAAAAAACCCAAAAAGCAAAAACACATCAATAACAAAGTAAAAAATAAAATTAGACTAGGAAACTAACAGATATATTAGGAGGAATATAAAAATAAAAATATAGATGAATCAACAAATGGAAGGTACATCAGTACCACAATAGTAGAAAAGAGGAGGCGGGAAGAGAAACAAATGGCGGGGGGGGTTGGCGGGGAAGGCCTTGGCTGTGGAGGGCGGGGCCTAAGCAAGGGCGAGGTTTGGGTGGTGGGTTGGGCCAATGCTTAGGACCCACAGGGGTGGAAAAGGCCCTGGGGGCTGTGGGGGGTGGCCCTTAGGCTCCAGGAACAGAAGGGGCCCAGGCGTGCCCCCCACCCCTGGTCTCAGAAGGCAGGGGACCTCACCTGGGAGCCCATTAGGTTTCCTGGACTCGAGTGGGTGGGGAAAATGCTCCTCCCGTCTGGGAGGGCCCCTCCCGCCTGCCTCTCCTGATCTCCACGCCCTCCCTCCTATGCCCCCAAGGACCTGTGTGGCCTGCAGGGGGCTTTGGAGGGCATGGGACCAGCCTGAGAGCTCAGCAGACTCCCCATGCCCGAGTGGGTGGGCAATCGCCCTCTCTGCTTCTCTCCCTCTCCTGATCTCCCTGGCCTCCCTCCTATGCTCCCAGGACCCACGTGGCCTGGATGGGCCTTTGTGACGGGGGTACTGGCCTGGGAGCTCAGCAGGTTTCCCGGCCCGAGTGGGCCAGGCAATTGCCCTCCGCTCCTCTCCTGCTCTTCCCAGAGAGTCCCTCCCACCTGCCTCTCCTGATCTCCCTGGCCTCAGGGGCGCCGATCCTGTCTGGTTTCCACCTCTCCTCCCCCCTCAGTCCCCCTACGTCCTACCAGTTCACTTTGGGGTTCCTCTCTTCTCCTTGGGCGTCAGAGTTCCCCACAAGTGGCTGGAAGGAGCCCTAGTTGTGGGGAGACGCTAACTCCGTGTCTTCCCACGTGGCCATCTTGACTCCCCTGTCTTCTTAATTTTCATAGTACAGACACAACACATAGCTCAGGACATGGGTATCTCCAACCTGGACTATCACTCACACCTTTCTCTGTGCTTTGGACTTTGGAGAAAAATTGAAAGCAACCTAATTTTCACCAACAGGAGAATTAATAAGTAGCTCGGATTACATTCACATATGATCACTATACAGTGGGCAAACTGGGTGAACTAGAGCTACACATATTAACAAGGAAAAATCTCAGAAATATAGGGACGTATGAGAAAAACATGCAAAATGATACATCCAGGATGATACCATGCCTCTAAGGGTTAAAAACTAAAAAATCAATAATTGTTGTGGGTACACACATATGAATGGGGATGATAAACAGCAAATTCAGGATAGAAGTTATCTCCAGGGAGAGAGTGAAGGGAATGAAATTGGGTAGATATTGATACAGGGGGCTACACCTCTACCTACAATATCGTATTACTCCTTTTCTTTTCTGTGGGAAGAGAACTTTCACCTGAGTTCAAAAGGGCACATGGATGCCTAGCTAGAGATTATGTTTTCCAGTCTCCCTTGCAGCTATTGTATAGTCATGTGACTAAATTCTTGCCAAGGTAGTATGATTAGAAGTGATGGGTGCAACTTCTTTGTCACTTCCTTAGAGGAAATTGCTTGTCTTTTCATCTTCTTCCCCTCTCCCATGTGCTGGAATATGGTTGTAATACTGTTAATCCAGTCTTAACCTGGAGGACATGCACAGTACTCCGGGGCACGTGTCATGCTCTTTGGGCCAGTAGCCTCGTGTGATGCATGTAATAGTAATTCATAACTTTCACTCCTATGTCTTATTTTATTGTGTGAATACAGGATGGTTTATCCATGGTCTTACTGATGGACATTAAGGTCGTTTCCTGTTTGGGGCTATTAAGAATATTCTTATACAATTCTCCTTGCCTCATAGATTAGAGTTTCCCTATGGTATTTTCTGTCTTAGTCTGTTTGGGCCACTATAACAAAAAATACAATAAACTGACTGGCTTATGAACAAACATTTATTTCTCACTGTTCTGAAGCCCAAGATCAAGCACCAGCTTATACCTGATGAGGTATCTAATGAGGACTCACCTCCCAGATGACCACTTTTTCTCCATGTCCTCACATGGCAGAAGGGATAAAGGGAGCTTTTTCAGGCTGCTTTTATAAAGGCACTAATCCCTGAGGGCTCCACCCTCATGACCTAATCATCTCCCAAAGAGCCCCACCACCACCTTTTAATATCATCACCTTGGGGGTTAGGTTTCAACGTATGAATTTGGGGGTGGACACAAACATTCAGCCTGTAGCATAGGAATGGAATTGCTGAGTCATAGGATATGTCTATGTTCAATTTTCCTTACTACTGTCTGGATAAACTTTTTTCCAAGTGGCTGTTACACTTGAAATCATCACCACCTGTATGTTAGAGTTTCACATTGTTTTGATTGAATTTTAATTTTTAAATGTATCATCGTTTTATTTTTTAACAAAATTAGTTACAGTAAATCGCCTACATACAAACCTTCAAGTTGCAAACTTTCAAAGATGCGAATGTGCCCCTGTATGCCAGCTGTTGTACTGTATTAGTGTACTTTTCAAGGTACTGTACTGTAAGATTAAAAATGTTTTCTTTATTTTTTGTGTCTGTTTTTTATGTATTATTTGTGTGAAAAGTATTATAAACCTATTACAGTTCAGTACTATATAGCCAATCGTGTTAGTTGGGTACCTAGGCCAACTTTGTTGGACTTATGAACAAATTGGACTTACGAACTCTCTCTCGGAACAGAACTCGTTCATATGTAGGGAACTTACTGTAATCATTTCTCACTGTGGCTTTATTTTGTATTTTTCTGATTGCCAGTTAGGATAGGCATCTTTTCATATGCTTAGGGCTGTTTGTGTTGCCCTTGCTGTGAAATGCCCATTTACATTTTTGCTCATTTTTCTATTGGGTTATCTTTTTCTTATCGATTCTACATCAGTGATTTGTGATTTGTGATTTGTTTTTTTAACTTCTTATCCTTTTGATGAATGCAAGTTTTTAGTTTCAGTGTAATGATATATCTACCTTTTACTTTATGGTTTGCCAGTTTTATTACTGCTTAAGAAATCCTCTGTAGTCTGACTTTGTAAAGATATTCTATAATACCTATAGTTTTTACCTTTCACATTTATTTTAAATCTATAACTGATAACTAATTTTTGGATATGACCTGGGTTAAAAAGCAAACATTCAATTTTCTGGTAGATAACCAATTGTCTCAGACCCATTCATTGAATAATCATTACTCCCCACACTGATCTCAAATTTCTGCTTCTTATTATTTGTGTGAGATTAATTTAGACCTCTCTGTTCTTTTCATTATTCTGTCTACCTAACCCAATTCACATGCCACATTGTCTTATTAGAGCTTTAATAAAAATGATGGCGGCAGGTAGGACACAAATCTCCCACTCCTCCTTGCTCTTTTTAACCAAGATTATCTTGGAGAGTCCTGTTTCTTTGCTAACATGTCTTAACTTCAGAATCAGGTTGTCATGTTGTTCCACTGTGTTTGTGTGTTCCATTGTTTTTATAGATTAATCTGGGAGAAAATTTTGGCTTTATTTCTTTATTTGTTTTTAAGTTGACTTAAACATTTCTTTTATGTAAGTTTCTCATAAGCATGACTTTTAAACTTGTTTTCTACGAGTTGAAGTTCTGGTTCAAAATTAAACAGAGACAGTAAAGATCCTAGTTAAAGAATTGTTTAAAAAAAGAAGAAAAGAAGAGAGTTTTTGTTGTGGCTTGAAGGAAAAATTAATACATTTAGAAAAAAGAACACCTTAGATGGAAACAATGAAAGTGGAAGTCATAAAAGATAAAGGTAGGAAGCAAAGCTTGTACCTGAACTTGAAGAGTGAAGTGGGTAAGTGGAGGCCAGGCTGGCTACCAGCTGGCCCACGTTGGCTTAGGATGGCTCAGCTGCTTTCTGGAGTGTTCCCTGAGGGAGAGAGCAGAGGATCCAGAGGTAAATATTGAGGGTGGGAAAGAATGAGTTCATTATGTAAATAATAGTTGCAAGCCAGATGTTCAGAGCTTGGGTATACCTTCCTTGCCTGAGGCGGTTGTACAATGCATTTTGAGCGAGTTTTCATATCCTCAGGGACTTTGCTATCAAATTCCAAAATTACTCCCTCTCCCCAGACAGCTTCCCTCACAACTGCTGAAAAAAGAAACTGTTAGGAAGATCTCATATTGAGGAAATTTTGGTAAAATGTGTTACATGCACACAGGAAGGGAGCGGGAATTAAACAATTCAGATAATTACTGTCCTGAATGCAGGACTGTATAAAAAAGAAAAGTTTCTGCTTTTCAGTGTTTATACTGAAGTACATAAAATGAAAAAATGAATGCCATGGAGCTAATTTAAAAAAACAAAACGAAGCAGGCTTTTAGATGCTCAGATCCTATAAAAATCAAAAGGACGGATATGACTTAAACTTGCTTTACTGAAGCAAATTTCCACAACCTGACATTTAAATGGAGCTGGGGGGCACTCAAATAATCCCACAGGTATGTAAAATCGGATACTATATCTGCAACCAAGTATTCTGCTCTGGGATTTGGAGTCCCAATTGGCAACCTGGGAAAACCATGTTACTTACACTTGCTCAAATAGTCTCTGATTAGTTCTTCTGACCCTCTTGTATACTAATAAATGGCCCATTACGAAACATTAAAATGGAATTCTTTCCATTAAAAATGATTTCCTTGCTAGTGAACAGGAACTACGTTTAATGGACAATGTTGGTTAACATTAGGTTGTCCTAATGTACAGAGGACGCTTTCCAGTGTGAAAAGATGCGAGCAGGTTAGGCTTTCTGGTTCAGTCAGAGAGCTGAGAGGGGCGTGAGTCTTCCTACAGTGGTCGAAGTATTGCTTATGTTCTTAGCTTGTTTTGGGTGGGTCTATTTGACCCACCTTTTGATCTAAAGAGCTGAAAACTCTAATGTGAAATTGTATAATGAGCCTTGGAAAATTATGAGCCTAAAGAGACTTTTAGATCACTTCTTCAGGTCAATTTCCAAGTTTATTTTCTTAGTGGGATAAATAGGCTGACGTGGTGGGAACTTCTTCTGGGATTCTGGCACTCTCCTCATGCCATCCAAGGCTCCCTTGGCACCCAGTATGGTGTCACATGTAGTAGGTGTCCAAGGACTGTCTGTTAGATTAATGTTGTAAAATGCTTCTGAGGGACCGATAATTCAAATTTCTGAAATGTATATTTAACAAATCAATAAACACATGTTTATTGATTACCTAAATGTGCCCAGGACTGTGTCTGACCAGCCCTAAGGAAAATTTAAAAGAGGCATTAAATGTGCTTCTAGGAGACAATATTATAAGGGAAATATTAAATACGTCTCTGAAATTCTTGTTTTTATCCCCATCCACGCCAGGAAGAAGCATCTTTGCTGCTTAGGTGGTTTTGGAGAGGAATATTGGATAAGCCGGGAGAGGCTGAATTACTTTACTTAAGAAGAGGGGAAAACCCCTGTAGGAAAACTTTCTAAACAAGGGGTAGGAGGCTGGGAAAAATGGTCAGAGAATGGAGTGAGAAAACCCAAAATGACTGAGTCTCATATGAGAGGGTTGTGGGTGGGGTAGAAAAGAAAGTTGCTCTAAGGGGTGGATCTTTGGGGTGGAAAAGAAACAATAAATTTTTCAGAAACTCGTGCTCTGTAATGTGTAAGGTAACAAATCTCCTTGTTTTGCCAACAAACCTTCAGTAAAAATATCTCTCTTCAAAGCTTTTAGAGTCAAATTTGTTGGGAGGTTTGCAAACGGGGCTTAGACTGGTCTTAAGAGCTAGAACT
This sequence comes from Aethalodelphis obliquidens, assembly GCF_003676395.1. Lineage (NCBI taxonomy): Eukaryota > Metazoa > Chordata > Mammalia > Artiodactyla > Delphinidae > Aethalodelphis > Aethalodelphis obliquidens. Next base: position 15,292,127 of record NW_020837980.1, on the reverse strand, counting down.
AGTTGCATTCACATCTCAAGAATGTTGAAAGAAACATAACACTCGGTATCTAAGTGCTTATTTATCTAGAATAAATTATAAATACAGTAGTTGTTTTTGACACGAAAGTAGGACACATGGTTTGAAAAATATAACGTACTTATTTGGTTGATTGGTAATTAAAATTCCTGAAATGTTTATCTAATCAATCAATAAACATATTATTGGGCACCTGTATGTGACCAGAATTGCATTTGATAAGCCCTAAGGAAAATTGAAAAAATGCATTAAATATGGCTCTATGAAATGATATCATAGGGATTAAAGTTTTTCAGAAAATTATAAACTATTTTGGTTTGAGGATAGCCCAGAAAACCCAGGCCATAAGGCTCACAAACTATTGGCATGCTATTCAGAATGTTGAGTAGTAGGTCATGGAAGGTTTTAATATAGCAACCAATTTTTTTTCCCTAAGTTGATATGGTGAGAAATGTACTCACTGAACTATATTTATGGAGCATCTGGTATGTGCCAGCTGCCCTGCTAGGCCCTAGGTACATACATAATGCATTACGATTGCCCTTCAGATGAGCGTGATGAAATGGGAAAGTGAGAGACATGCAAACAGATATGCTGGTAGAATGGAATAAGCATCATGATAGCTGTTACTGCAAGTTCAGACAGATGGACCCTATCTCCCTGCTGAGCTGGGCTTTGCCTAACCAGGTGAAGAGGCAAGAATACTTATGACTGGACAGGGATAGAAGGTGAGGCCAAAGGAATTGGTGAAGGATGTTGACTAAATAGGAATGTGCAGGGGATAGAAAGTAGGTGCAGGAAAGAGGAGATATTTGTTGAATGGCATGAATTCTGGTGGAACTTTGGCTTAGTTGGTACCCAGTATTGCAAGAGCTTCACAACTGCTCTTCCTGTTTTCAGCTTAAGCTGAAATTATCAAGCAAATCTTTTTAAAAGTAATGCACATTTATGCTCTCCTCTCAAAGGTCTCCCAATTTTTTGAGAAAATAAACTCAGACTCCTTATTTTGACATTTGAGATCTTCTATAGCTTGGCCCCAACATAAAATTTTGACTTATAAAAATAGCATTTTATATGTTTCAACCACATAACTTCACCTCTCCCTACTCCACAAATATACTCAACTTAATCAAGCTTGACTTCTTTATTGTTTCTGTATCTTTTCTAAAAATACTGCTCATTGCTAAAAGCCCTTTCCGAATGCTGCTCCTCTATGACGGTGTTCCTTGCCCTCCTTCACTCTCATCCGCAGTAGGATTTTTTCCTCATCTGAATACACATCATAATTTATTTCTCTCTATGGTGTCTTCTGTCTTATAATTATTTATGTACATATATGTTTTCAATCTCTTTGATTATAAGAGACTCAAGAAATTCTTATTGTATTCAACTTTTGGTCTTTCCTTTCACTCCTCTTACAGCAACTAGCATAATCTAAGACCATAAATAATGATTACAGAGAACAAAACTGAGTGCTTCGTGGAGTTGATTGTGAGAGACTTGAAAATCCAAGGGGAAAGTGAAGTGTAGAGACATGTTGAGTTGTGATCCCTTGGAGGACTGTTGGAAGAATCTCTCTCTCTTATTCTCTCTGTCGTGTGTGTGCATGTGTGTATGTGTGTGTGTGTGTGCGTGTGTGCGTGCGTGCGTGTGTGTGTGTGTGTGTGTGTGTGTGCGCACGCGCATGCGCACGTTTGAGGGTCTTCTAAGTATTTAAATCAAGATTAGGAAATCTCTGCCAAAAGCATTAGTAGCTGCAACTATGCAAAACCATTATAACCTCCTTATTTATTGTGTGATGAGATTGACAGCCTCATTTAAACATTGTGAATAATGCAAAATGCCTTTGTTGGGGATTCCAATGTACAATTTTTCCAACAGTTTCAATGAATGAATACAAAGTATTTTCAATGCCAGCGATTTCTGAGAACGAATTTGACTCTCAAGACTTTTGTCTCCTACTTCCATGATACAAATTTTACAAAGAAATACTATTTGTTTTTAAAAAAGAAAATTATTTAGGAGTAGAGAAGAATATCTGTGGATACAGGTAGAAAGTTTGAATTCAGTACTTGTATAGTGAAAAATAAGTATGAAAAAAATAGAAAGATGAGCATGAAAGAAACACATGCATTTGAATAAATGGTGCTAATCTACATTTGCTGACATATTTCCAGCAACAGTTTCCCTCTCAAGGTGCTCTTCTCATATCTGTGGGGGGATACGCATTTCATCAGGTGTGGAAACTGAGACGCAGAGAGATCATGTGATGTGCTCTAATTTTCTTACTTTGTTGCTCTAGATTTTGCATTCTCTCCCCTCACTAGTTAAAGAAACACTCCTTAGGAATGAGGAGCTCATTACTCTGAACTCTTCATGTATCTCATACTCTTGCTCTATTTTTTGCTGACTAATCTTTTAACCCCACATCCTACTCTAAAATGGTGAGTTGTCCAGATGCAGACACTCTTTTCTAATAATTAAGCAAAATTCCTTTTGTTTTGCTCCCTTCTCTTTCTCTGCTATTCCATCTAGCAGGTTTTATTTATTTATTTTAATTAATTAAACTTATTTATTTTTGGCTGTGTTGGGTCTTCGTTGCAGTACGTGGGCTTCTCATTGCAGTGGATTCTCTTGTTATGGAGCACGGGCTGTAGGCACGAGGGCTTCAGTAGTGGTGACTTATGGGCTTAGCTGTTCGGCAGCATGTGGGATCTTCCTGGACCAGGGCTCGAACCCCTGTCCCCTGCATTGGCAGGCGAATTGTTAACCACTGCGCCACCAGGGAAGCCCCCAGCAGCTTTTAAATATTGCCATTGGTCTTCATTTAATCTAGGTCTCATATCTGTATCATTATTCCTATTTTTTTAATAAAAAGAATGAGGCCCAGAAAATGTGTGAGACTTCCCTAAAGTCCCTGGGATTCTGTTACAAGTTGAACTGTGTCCCCCCAAAGTCATATGCTGCAGTTCCCACTCCCAGGAACTCAGAATATGACCCTCTGGAAAGAGGATTATGTCAGATGTAATTAGTTAAGATGAGGGCATACTGGAGTAGGATGGGCCCTTAATCTAGCCTGATAGAAAGGAAATTTGGAGACAGGCACACACATAGGGAAAATGCCATGTGGAGAAGGCAGAGATTGAGGTGATGCTTCTACAAGCCAAGGAGTTCCCAAGATTGCCAGCAAACCACCAGAATGGAGGTGAGGGCGTGGCACAGAGCCTGTCACAGGAGCCAGCCCTATGGACACCTGGAGTTTGGACTTCTAGCTTCCAGAACTATGAGACAACAAATTTCTGTTGTTTAAGCCACCCAGTTGATGGCAAACCAATACAGATTCCAACCCAGACCACCCAGGTCCTGTGCCCTTTCTACTAAGTCACAGCTATCTTTTTCTGAATAGATGTCACTTGACTTGGGTCTTAAGGTCTAGGCTAAGTTACTAGGAAACACTGAATAGGAAATGATGTCTTCTGCCTGGGTGTCCTAGAAGGTTTTATTGGGAAGCTATCATTTGTAAGGGGCCTTGATCAAAGAGTTGGAATCCATCAGATACAGGCAGGTTGGTGATGGGGAGGCATTCCAGGTGGAAGGAACAACACCTTGCACTCAAAGAAAGTAGATTACAAAAAAGATTGGGGAAAATCGATAGATTAGGAAAAAGTCTTGAGCAGGCTGCAAGGCATAAAGAAGTTTTAATATTTCAGAAAAACTTGTGGGTGATTGTTACGTTTGAGAAAAAATAACTCTGACCACAAGGGTAGACTTGAGAAGAGGCCATAGGAGGCTGTTGAAATGGCTATTGTACTAGATCCTGGCCCTTAGCAGCCCCGCCCATGCCGCTATCAGACTCACGAGCCTCTGCCACAGCCCCAGTCACCTCATTTCCTAACACCACCAGTTGGCTCAGCCTCCCCTGGAGCAAGGACTTGTTTTTCTGGCTTAAGCTGCATCGCACCTACTGCAATGGGAACCAACTACACCGGGAGATTTGACTTGCAGCTGCCCAGTGGGGGACAGGTAACACAACCCAGAAGGATAGGGAGTTAACACATAGGGTGTTGTCCAGTTCAAGACATTAGACAGGGAGGAGTTGGCAGATACACTGCTTCCTCTTTTTGACAGGCTCTGAGCAGAGGTATTATTCAATCTTGCAAGTTTGCTGCAGGTTTTTTTTTTTCTACTTTTTAAAAAAAATTTATTTATTTATTTTGGCTATGTTGCGTCTTCGTTTCTGTGCTAGGGCTTTCTCTAGTTGTGGCAAGCGGGGGCCGCTCTTCATCGCGGTGCACGGGCCTCTGACTATCGTGGTCTCTCTTGTTGCGGAGCACAGGCTCCAGACGCGCGGGCTCAGTAGTTGTGGCTCACGGGCCCAGTCGCTCCGCGGCATGCGGGATCCTCCCAGACCAGGGCTCGAACCCGTGTCCCCTGCATTAGCAGGCAGACTCTCAACCACTGCGCCACCAGGGAAGCCCTGCTGCAGGTTTTCTGTGGCTTTCTGTTGTTGGTGACAGATACTGTAAACAGCTCACCTTATATTTGCTTTGTTTCATCTCTTGCTTCACTTTCTTATGACTATCCTGCCTTGTCTTCCCAAAACCAAAATGAAACACCAGCATGCATATTTTTTCCTTAATCTCTGGGATAGGCTGAGACAACTCTATGAGGAGTGATACCAGAAAGCAGACTTTTGGAATGGAATTTTGAAGTTGAATTGCCCAGTGGTCTGAAGGTAAAAGGACCCTTAGCATCCAGTGACATCACAGTGGTTGACACTCCTATAGTTAATTGGAAAAAGGATGCATCTGCAAAGCAATGTATTGGGAAAGGAAGTGGCTGTTACCCCGGAGCATTGATAATTATAAGGACTGTCGTGTAGGATAGCTACCTTTGAGAGGCTTAGGGCACCTACTTGCCAAGCTAAAACCCACTGTTAAAGCCACAGGCAGCTTGAAAGGAGATTCTTACCTCATGTAGCCACATGACAGAATGTGCTGTAAATCAGGCCGAAGATCTTATTATAAAGCAGTGCTGCAAAGAAGGCAACTAAATAAACAGCCTTGTCAGGGGTCCTCGTCAAAGTCAGATGTCCGACAGTGGGCCCCTGAGATATTTGAGTAGACAAGCCTGAGAACGGTAAGCCCAACGGTTCCTGTAAACGCTTCTGGGTGACAGAAGAAGCCCCTTCTTTCTTGTTTAGAGAACAGCCTCCGTTTGTCCAAAGACCATTCAGTGACCTCAGGTAAAAGGTTGCCATGTGAGAGAATGCTTGCTCTTCTCAAGATGTGCGATCACCACCCCTCTAATGCTGGTAGCCCAATACCCGGATAGAGTCTCAACACAGCCTCGGTGGGGAAGTAAGAGTCCTATTTCAGAAAGACAAAGGCCACAAGAACTTGTTACTATTATCTAGCAGGGATTAGGATAATATAAATGACTTGAGATATGGAATAGATATCTGAATATGGAAAAAAATCCATTGACTTGGTGGGCACTCAGCAGTGACTCAGGATTCAATGTTGAATCAAGACCACCTGAGACTGGTTCCGGGATTTTGCCAGGATGACTCCTAGAAGCTTGGACATGATAATGGGCTATAGTAAAGGAAGTGGAGAGGCCAGAACTTCCTTGGCATTTTGAGGAAAGTGAGGGAAGGCTGAGGGAGGTGGGTTGTTAGAGTAGTTTTGGTAGGTAAGATCCACCATTTGACTTTGGTCCCTGGGAAGGACCGGGCAGGGGAGTAAACATGAGGATATTCCCTTCACTAAGGTAGTAAGGACTTCATTGGCGAGGACACCAAAATCTTGGAGAAACTTACTGGTGGCTGTTCTCTGCAAGCTGGGGGTTGACAGTAAAATAGGCCATGGAACTAGATTCCCTGCTATCTGTAAGGATACTGCGATTTCAGAATGTCAGGAGCCAAGTGACAGCACTTAACAATCAGAGATAAAATGAATTTAATTACAGAATAGGAAGTAAATGTAGCAAATCAGTCATGACAATCAGGGTTCATTTTCCTGCAGGGATCTGTGGTAAAGGCAAATAGGTCATGGTAATCCTGAGAATGAGATATAGGAACAGCTAACAGAGGTATTACTCAATTTATGTAGTAAAAAATAAAAGTAAGATAGAGCTGGCAAGTAGAAGTTAGTTGCTATAATGGAAGATTGAAGCCCTCATTCAGTTTCCAAATCTAAGTCATTTTATAGACACAGATCCCATTGATTGAAGTGAAGACTGCATCACCTTGAGGAAAGACCTCGCAACACCACCAGGAGTATATCCAGTAAATCCTCCTCTGAACCTTCCGAAAAGATCGTGTGCCCATTTGTCAGAGAACAGTGCAAGGGGAATACAAAACGTTTTCAAGGATCTTAGATATGTGATGTGATGTGAAGTTCGATTATAATCCCTTAGTTTGAATGGGGGTTTATGGAAGGCAGGTGAAAATTGAATTGCTGGTTTCCTAGTCGGTTTTGTGGGTCCGTGAATAAAACCTGTGGTTGTTTCCCCACCCCGCTAAGGTATAGTTGGGATAGATATGCTTAGCTGTGGGAAGAACCCTCTCATTGGTTCTCTGATCTGTGGAGTAAGGTCCATTATGATTGGAAGGACCAAGTGGAAGTCCCTATAATCAGAAGCAACATTGCATCCCAGGAGGGACTGCAGAGTTTAGAGCTTTCATTCAAGAGTTGAAGGATACAGGGATAGTGGAATTATGTCCTAACCCCTGCCTGCTCAATTCACTCATCTGGCTTCTGCAATAACCATATAGATCATGACAGGATTGCCATGAACTGGGACCCCCAATAGCAGTGGCTCCACATGAAAGTTCTTTACTGCAATAGATCAGCATAGCCTCTGGTATACGGCATGCAGCTATTGATTTGATGAACGCTCTTAGATCCCCACTGATATATACCCTTCATTGTTTTCTACAGGGCTTCACAACTCTCCCCCTTTCTGTCATAACACAGGGAACTGGATTATTGTAACATTCTTTCAGGCTGTCATGCAGCTCATCTATGTTGATGATGTCATGTTAACTGCACCTGGTGAACGAGAGGTGGCAAGTGGCCTGGATGCTTTCATAAAGCACGTATGTGACAAAGGGAAAAAGATAAACCCCAGGAAGATTCAGGGGCTTGACACATCACTGAAGCATTTAGGGACCTACTGGTTTGGGACATGTTGGGAAAACTATTAATAAATGACTTGTACCTCTTATCACTAAGAAGAATGTACCTTGTATCTCTTACCACTAAGAAAGAGGCCCAGTACCTGATGGGTCTTTGGGATTTGGAATGCAGCATACATTACTTATTTATCAAGGTGATTTGGAAATCTGCCAGTTCATGTCTGGGCACAGTGCAAGGATGGCATGTCAGAGGTGCAGGCTACAGACAAGCTACCCTGCCATTTAGACCATCTGACCCACTATTTTCAACAGTGCTAGAGGTAAACATCATGGTGAATAAGGATTCCACAGGAGAAGAGTAGCAGTGTAGACCTTTAGGGTTCTGGAGTGAGGCTACTCTCTCTTTTTTAAAAATAGCTCCCTGGATGTTTCAGAGCCCTCATAGAGACTGAGTTGCTGATCACGGGACAGCGAATGAGAATGGGACCAGAGCTACCTCTCATGAATTGAGTGTTTCTGGATCTCACGCATCAACGTGTTAAATGGACACAGCAGCAAATCGTCATAGGATGGAAGTGATACAGTCAGGACCAGACCTGAGCACCGGCACTGTTGAATGTACAATCCACTAGCAGCAATGACTAACAGCCCTTGTATGCCACTATTTTTTTGGAGAGAAGAGTCAGCCACATGGTGGCAGGTCAATGACATCGAACATCTTTCATCTTGGAGGAGGCAGTAATTTATCCTTACCAGAATGGATAATAGATTGAAGCAGATGAATTTGTCAATATATGACCATTTTTGTCTTACATAGATGACAATTTCATGTGGTTCAACCAAGTACATTATTCTGGATGTAGGTATGGAGGCAGAACAATGCTATGCCTTCCCCCAAACATGTCTATACCCTAATCCCTGAAACCTCTGAATATGTTAGGTTACATGGCAAATGAGAATTAAAGCTGCAGGGGGAATTAAAGTTGCTAATGAGCTGACCTTAAGATAGAGAGATTTTCCTGGGTTTTCTAGGTGGACCCAATGTTAATTCTAATAGTCCGTAGAAGTAGAAGAGAGGATTGGAAGAGAGAACCAGAGAGATGATGGTGTAAGGACTCGGCTCAACATCGATGGCTTGGAAGATGGAGGAAGGCAGCCATGAACTGTGGGTAACCTCTAGAAACTGGAAAAGGCAAGGAAAGAGCCCCCCAACCCCAGCTAGAATCTCCAGAAAGGAATGCACCCTGCCAACACCTTGATCTTAGCCCACTGAGATCCACGGCAGATTTCTGATCTACAGAACTGTAAGACAGTTTGTGTTGTTTTAAGTGACTGATGATTTTTTAGAGCTGCAATAGAAAACTAACACAGTTGACCCTTGAACGATACGGTGCTGACCCCCATGCAGTCGAAAATCCACATATAACTTTACAGTCAACCACTGGTATCTGTGGTTCCATATTTGTGGGTTTACCCAACCTCAGATCATGTAATACTGTAGTATGAATTCATTGAAAAAAAGATCCACATGTCAGTGGCCCCATGCAGTTCAAACCTGTGTTGTTCAATGGTCAACTGTAGAGGTTTGTTTTTCCTGCCTGCAATGCCCATGGCAGCATACATTTTAATCCTCTACAGAAAGCCTTGACCGTTGACCTGGTCAACACACAATATTGCCCTGGGCTAAGAGAACCATTGTTGGGCAAAGGAGGTACAGCATCGGGCTCATTCCCATGAAATACTTGTGTCTTCCCCATGGCTCATAAGTAGGCAGCTTGACAAAATGTGGAACAGCCATTGAAGCCTCCGTTAAGGCATCAGCTTAGAGGAATCTTTGAGGGGTTAGGGCAGTATATTAGAGGTGATAAAAACCAGTATATGGAGCCATGTCCCTTACAGCAAGAATGTTTAGGATGAAGAATAAAAGGACAGAAGAAGGATTTGTCTATTTGCACTGCATTTCTTTCTCTCATTTACCTCTTATCCTAGAAACATGTAGGCTCTATGAGGTTAGAACTGAAAGCTGTAAATACTGTTTGGTCCCTCTGGTGTTTCTGTGCCAATAAATGAGAAGGCAAAAAGGAGTTACTCTAAAGGTCAAGGTAAATGGTACTCTTTACTCTCAGGAGCCAGAGCTTCTACTACAGAAGTAAGGCAGGAAGGAACATGTCCGGAATGGACGATATTCACTGGATCTTCCCTTGGTCCTCTGTGTGCCCTCTGATAATTTTGAACAGGCTGTGGTAGCGATCGCAGCCTGTCAAGGACAAGGAAGCTATAGCTCAGACACTTCCAGAAAGGAGGGCTAGGTCACTCACTAGGAAAGAAATACAGACCAGCTGGAGTTCTGGCCAAGGGAGAGGAAAATCTAAAATGGATAGAAGAGAGAAATATATGATAAATATCATTAGAGCAGCTGGGAATGTAGCTTGGGCTGCTAACCTTCTTTAAGCTCTTTTAGGAGATGGCAACAAGCACGATCTTAGATGACTGGATTTGTACCTTCTTCTGGGGAAGAAGTGGGGACATCTTCTATACATCTAAGACCTGTACTTTATTAGAGGTTATTAGAGGTTGTGAGCAGAACTGAGTATCACCGAGTAAACTTTAACAGATTCGGTTTGTGTAATCCCAGACTTGCCTCTCCACCCCAGTCTCAGTGATTTGCCTTCTTTTCTGTCCAGATTGCTGCTAGCAACTGTTTACACCATTTCGTGCTACGTTCTGAGTAACTTTATGGTCCCAAACCTCCAGTTGTTTACACCTTCCCCAGGAGGTGAGGGCTGGGCTTCGGCACAACCTCCATGCTACACGCTGCAACTGGGGAGCCAGAGTAGCTCTAGTGCTTAGTTCCTACTTGAGAGGGTACTTGGAGATTCCAACTTCTTCAGTAGTTGTCTAGAGGAACCCAGAAACCAAGATGGAAGTGTAAGAAAGTTAAAGCCCAGAGGAGGAGACTTTGACCAATAAGAGATGGAAGACAGGATCTGAAGAAAATCTGCTTATGCTTCTTCTCCCATAGATTCTTCCTAACCGTGTTTTCATTCTATCTTGTGGAACTGAGGAAGCACCTGGATTTCCTTGAGAAACTGTGCCAGTTCGGAAACAGATCACCTTGTGCTTCCTCTTCCTTCTTCCCCACCTCGCTTTTTCTTCCCCCTCACTCTTCCCCTCAGTATTAAGTGTTAGCACTTTGGCTTTGTCCTCAATTCTGATTTTCAGAAAACTGGTCTGAGATATTGCACTTGAGGCATGTGGAAGACTTGAACTACATGAGTCACAGTGCAGATGGTAAAGAAGTGTAGATGTGTGAGATAATTTGAGAGAAGAAATGTCTGTATATGCTATTGCTTTGGATTGGAATTGGAGAGCTGAGGGAGAGTAAGGGAGTCAATTATGAAACTTTTGAAGTTGATGGTATTGGCAACTGCTGAAATGGTGTGTTAACTAAGATTTCAAATATTAAATGTCTGGAGAGAAGGTAACGAGCTGACTTTTCAATAAATCCTGCTTGAGGTGCTGGGGGACATCCAGGTGTTGAAGTCTAAGAGGAAGTTGGAAATGCGTTCTCGCAGCTAAGGTGGTGGCTTTCGTAAATGAAAGGTGGAGGTCAGCTCGCTACAGTGTAAATTTTTTGTACACATAGATTGTTTTGTTGTTTTTTTTTTGCGGTACACGGGCCTCTGACTGTTGTGGCCTCTCCCGTTGCAAAGCACAGGCTCCGGACACGCAGGCTTAGCGGCCATGGCTCATGGGCCCAGCCGCTCCGCGGCATGTGGGATCTTCCCGGACCGGGGCACGAACCCATGTCCCCTGCATCAGCAGGCAGACTCTCAACCACTGCGCCACCAGGGAAGCCCCACATAGATTTTTTATGGCCACATTTCTGGCAGACATGGAGGTGTGTTTCAGCAGTAAATATAACACCTTTTGGAAGATAAATCATCCAATAGCATTTATTTGAATGTCCCCTGCCCTAAAACATTTTAACACTCCTGTCCTTTATTTCTTCCAAATCATCTATCATTTATCCTTTCCGTGCTAAGGCCACACTTATCCACAGCGCCGGCTATGATGTGCTATCAGAGGCCCCCGTAAGCCTGCTCTGTTTCAGGAAGTATCTCTTCTACTGCCTTGCTCAAGCTTGATTTTCACAATTAGTGGTTCTACTATTGAAATGAAAGATGTAATTTATCAAAACTCGGGAGGTCATTAGTGGATTTGGAGAGACTGAAAGTAATAGATTCTCTCTGAGGGAAGAGAGAGAGAGAGAGAGAGAGAGAGAGAGTGTGTGTGTGTGTGTGTGACAGAAAAAGAGTGAGACAGAGAGTTAGGTGATGTCATCAAGGTTGTAAAATAGTGGTTCAATTAAGATTCTTGTGTCAGTCACTTGGGTTGAATCCTAGCTGTCTTGTGTCTGGCTCATTCATCTTGGAAAAGTTACTTCACTGAGATGCAATTTTACCACATCTATAAAATTGGACATAATCATAGTAAATGCCTAAAGGGCTGTTATGCGAATTAAATGGAAAAATGAATGAAGGGCATTTCGTTTATACTAAGCTCTCAAAAATTATTAACAATATTTTTTAAAGTATGAATTGTAAAGCCAAAGACAAACATTACCTACTTTATAATTCTGTCCGGAAAAGGGCTTTTGGATCGTTTGTTAGTAAATTTAGATTTGGGATACATTTTTTGTCTTAATTTGTATTCTTTATAATTTAATTAAACAGAATGATTCCAAATGACCCCTGCCCCCCACCCACCCTGTGGAAGTGCTATCTACCTGCCTCACTTCTTGGCTTCCTGAGAAAGTGGTTTCTCAGTGTTAAGGTCTCACCCATTTACTTGGCAGGTAGATGGTCTGCTTTACCTCCAAAATACACCTTAAATTGTCCATCTGTCACCATCTACATGGCCTTGACAATGGCAGTGACCTTCCGGTGGGACTCCAGTTTGCATTTTTGTCCCTACAATCTGTTCTACCCTCAACACAGAGATCGTAAATCAGCTCCACTCTAATTTTTTAAAAAAGAACCGTTCAGTTGATTTTTGTTTTGATAAGAGTAAAATCCAAACTCCTAACCATGCCTTCCAACGTCTCCCATTAGTAGATTTCTGTCACGTCTCCCATATCATTAACAGCCACAGGATCTTATTCTACTTCTTAAAATATCAAGGCTTTTTGCTTCTTTCTTGGTTGTTTTCTTTCTTGGGCCTTTTCACTGGTCTCATTAGCCTGAAATGCTCTCTCCCTGCTCATGATGAGTCACAAGTTTGTGTTCACAAATAATCACCCCTTTCATTTTCTTTATAGCCTTTATATCACAATTTTCTTGTAATTTTCTTGTTTCTTTTTAATTTCATTTGTATAAGCCTCTCTCTTCTATAAGAGCTTCATGAGGTCAGGTGGCTTATTCCTATCTTGTTTATTGTTGTATCTCCAAAGTTAAATGAGCCTGGCATAGAGCAAGGACTCAATAAATATTTTTTAGTGAGCAAATGACTGAACGAATGAACGCGAGGAAGTATTATTGACCATCCATGTCTCCATGACTAACAGAGTCAGAAAAGGAGGTGACAGTGAAGACCACCCACATGATGATAATATACTAGATGCCTCTGTGCCTATGGGTAGTGGAAAAGAAGTAAATATGAAGGTTTTAACAGTTGAGAAAGTAGTGCATAATAATTACAAACACATTGTTTTCGTTTGTGTGTTTTGTTTACCAGCGATTGTTCTAAGAAATGTAAGCACGTTAATTCATTGAACTCTCACTATAACCCCAAGTAGAAGCTGTTATTAAAATTCCTATTTTATAGATGAGGAAACAGTCACAAAGGAGTTCAGTAAATTGATGTTCAAGATCACACAGTTAGCAAATGTTAGGGCAGGATGTGAATGCAGCAACGTAGTGCACATGGTTACCCTACTCTATGATTCTCTAAAGTAGTATAACAGGCTCATCAATGTGACACTGATACTGAATGATGAAAGCCAGGACCATATCTCACAAACGTTCATATCCACTTAGTAGTTAATTCAGTGCCTTACATGTGATGGTTGTGTATCAGACTGAATCAGAGTATCATCAGGGTAGGTGAAGAAAGAAAGGTCTTAAGCTAGACCTTAAAAATCAACAAGTTAGGGGGCTTCCCTGGTGGCGCAGTGATTGAGAGTCCGCCTGCCGATGCAGGGGACATGGGTTCGTGCCCCGGTCCGGGAAGATCCCACGTGCCACGGAGCGGCTGGGCCGGTGAGCCATGGCCGCTGAGCGTGCGTGTCCGGAGCCTGTGCTCCGCAATGGGAGAGGCCACAGCGGTGAGAGGCCCGCGTACCGCAAAAAAAAAAAAAAAAAAAAATCAACAAGTTAGTTGGGAGAATATTTTAGAGATAGGCAGGAAAAAATGATGATTAAACAAAAATGGGGAACATGGTGATAATAAATACAAACGATAAGATTTTTATAGCATCCAGAAAAAAAAGTAGGATAAATGAATGTGTTTCCAGGGAAAGAACGACATTCAAAAGAAAGAGGGTAACTTGACTAGAGAACACAAATATATGAGAAAATTGGCAAAAAGAACCCTTCAGTGGAGAAGAATGACTCATGAGTCTTCATAGCTTGATGAAAATATCATCTCTTGGGAATACACAATTTCCATTTCTCTGATTCCAAGCAGTCACTCCTTGGTATCCATGGAAGACTGGTTCCAGGACAGCCTCCACGCCCGGCAATACCAAAAACTCCCACATGTTCAAGGCCCTTATATAAAATGGTGAAATATTAACACATAATACGCACATCCTCCTGTATACATTAAATCATCTCTAGATTACTTATAAAACCTAATACAATGTGAATGCTACGTAAATAGTAGTCAATACAATGTAAATGCCATGTGAATAGTTGCCAGCATGTAGCAAATTCAAATTTTGCTTTTTAAAACTTTCTGGAGTTTTTTCCAATTATTTTCAACCTGCAGTTAGTTGAATCTGTGGATGTGGAGCCTGTGGGTACGGAGGGCCAACGGTATTTACCAGGCAACCTTTGAATTTAAATTCAATTCCTCAATGTTTCCTGACCTGGATAAGAAAGGTCTAAGGTTACAGACAGAGAACAGACTTGTGGCTGTCAAAGGTGGGGGGAGTGGGGGAGGGATAGACCGGAAGTTTGGGATTAGCAGATTCAAACTATTATACATAGACTAGATAAACAATGAGGTCTTACCGTACAGCACAGGGAACTCTATTCAATATCCTGTAATAAACCATAATGGAAAAGACCATGAAAATTTATATATATATATATATATATATATATATAAAACTGAATCACTTTGTGTATAGCAGAAACTAATACAGCATTATAAATCAACTACACTTCAATACAATAAACTTTTTAAAAAAGGTCTAAGAAACTAAAAACACAGGCAAATTGTCTGCTTTAAAGCAAAATTTTTCACAGAAAATTATTAAATTTTCTCTTGATTATGATTGCAAGCAATGCTGCTTAAGCACTTCATTTATGCAAGGAACTCTTCCAGGCTGTGGGTGTGGTCAATGTGTGGCATAAATGTGAGTCTTATCATATAGAGGAGCTGACCATTAAATCCCTTGATGTGTAGTCGTGGAGGATCAAATTCTGGCTGCACGCTGCCTCGGGGTAATATGTGTCCACCGTAAATGCCCCTATTTCAAGGACGAGCATAAACTTTTGCTATCAGAGAGTTTGCTCACTTGGCCCTGTTCAACCTTAATTCCTTCTCTTCCTCTACCCTGGGAACCCGTACTGACCTGGTGAACCAGCAATGAACATTCCTCAACTAAAGACCAAGATAATGCCTGGCTTTCGTGATAGTGACATCACCATATTGGTGCCATGATCCCCGTTTTAATTGTGGCCGGAGCGGGGGGGATACTTGGGAGACAAAAGTTGTGTGATCTTGGCAATAGCTTGAAAGATTTTTATTATTTACTTGCATCAGAAAGCTATAGATAAATAAAGCCTTCAAGCCGGTTTTAAGAGTGTTTGTTTTCAGTCAAGAATTATGTAGCCTGATCTCTCTCTCCCTCTCTCTCTCTCTCTCTCTCTCTCTCTCTCTCGCTCTCTCTCTCTCTAGTACAGACACACACAAACATGCGTGTGTGCGCGCACACACACTGCCTTCTCCCAGCATACAATTATATAATATTCTAATGTTATCATTCCCCTGACACAGACTCGAACCACATGCATCATACAGGGTGAGTACTGAGGAGAGGAGCATGGGGGTAACAGTAAAGAAAGACTTGAATGAATTTGTTTCCTCTTATTCATGAATAAGAGGAATTTATCCTACTTGTCAGCTTCCAGCATTGTATGATTTTCTGCATTATCCCAAGAGCTTTGGTGCATGGGTCCCTCCCAAGCTAATGTTAACGAGTTGACATAAAAATACTCATAATTACATAGATGTTAAATAAAAACTAGGATACAGATAAAACACATTCTAAGACAAAGGGAGTGGAGCTCATCACAGAATGGCTCTGTTTACTGGATAAGAAACACAGGCTGGGTGTCTGTAACATTGCTTTGTCCTCTTGCAGCTGTGACCTTGACTCCCATGCATATGTGGCAAGGCCTCACATCCTTCTGCAGTCTTGACTGAAATCAGTCTGAACTAAATACGAGGCTTTTTCTTCCCTCCCCCTTTTCTCCTTCATCCCATTACTTTTTCATAGTTAATGTCTATGTGGAACTAACCCGCTTCACTGTTTTTCAATTCGTACTCCCCAAAGCCTCCTCTGGAGCCATAAAGCCATGAATAAGAGGAATTAGCAAACAGAAAGCCTATGATTTTAGAGTATCTGGGGTAAATGGAGATATAATTAGTCTGGTGCTGGTTTACAATTAGGAGAGGGATTATATCTGCCTTTGCTCGCTATCTATGAAGGTAACCTGGAGAAATATGACTAATTTGGAGGAGAATTATCACTTTAGCCCATAGCTCTAGTTCAGCGTCTCTCTCCGCTAGCTGTGGTAACCCTACCAGCCCCTTCTTACAGAGAAAGCCGGGGCTACCACCCCTGCTGCTTTATAAATGCTCTCTTCAACCCGAAGGGATTGTACTCACAGCACAGTGCAATTTTCATTTAGAAATGGGCTTCCAGTCGTGTTGACACACCTCATTAGCTAAGCTCTACCTCTTAAGTCAGGAACTTTCATACAGGTGTTAAGTACTGGAGGAAAAAAAAAACCTACTAAGTAAACGAAGAAAAGCTTTATTGTTCACCCAAATAAATAAGGGAAGACAGGGTTCCTATTCCAAGTCCCTTGTACCATGTAATTTTAAGCTTTATTATTATTGTTGTTGCTATTGTTCTATTTTATTTCATTTTTCTTCACTCTGGAGTGGAAAGTTACATTATTTGTAGATGATGAGGGTGCAGTTAGATATGGGTTCAGCTTTCTAGAATTATAGAAAAATGGCTCAATATTGTTTTTCTCTCCATGGCTTTCACCACTGTGCATTCCTCTCATTGTTGGATGTGCCATTTGGAAGCATTCAGTTAACTTTATTTAAATGTTTTATTTTATCAGCCTCTGCTGAGGGTACATTTTGCACTTTATTTTACTTATTGGTTTATCCGATGAGCTGTTTCTCAGTCGTCTAAAGGAGTTTGTGTACTGTTAACTGTGGCAGGTGTTTAAGCGTTTGGCAGGGTTTGTCACTTGGAAGAGAACCAACCCAGCTTGGGCCATGTCCTGTGGTAGTAAATTTCAGCTCCACCGTAGGTTCCTCCTGATCATCGATGATTTACATGTCAGGAAGAGCATCTAGGAGGGTCTACTGAGTTAGATGACTCTGCCGTCCTCAGAAATATTTAATGAATCAGTTCTCATTATAAGAGAAGACTGGAGACAACCGCTCATCTATTTTGCTCTTTTTCTTCCTGTTTCTTTCTAAGCCTTTCCCTGAGAAAGAGAATTGCAACCTAATCCTGCCGTGTGCAATTAATATGTGATTCTTGCCTTTTCTCTGGACATCTTTTTATGTTTCACGATGAGCTTTTGCTAACAGCAGAAATGAGAGACAGGATGTCAGGAGGGAGAAGCTACTGAAAAGGCTTTATGTGACAAACCACATTGTCAGACATTACCGGAAAAAACATGGCTACAGAATGGGGACAAACACGGGGGGAAACACCAATGGCCACCACAGATAAACACATGCATTTAAGTTCTTTATTCACAGGTGAATGCGGAGCAGATTTTGGAATGCTACTGGGGTAAATTGATAATTTTTAGAACCAGGATGTTTTTCTTAGTAAACTCAGTGTCCCCTCTCCAGTTTTCACGGAATTGTTTTTGTTTTAGCTCTCCTTCTATGTCCTTTTCACTTGACCTATTTGTAAACTGTAATTTTTTTTTTTTTTTAAATAAATGTGTTCTGAGACCAGAGCACACACTCCCCACTCTCAGCACTAACCGCTTGGGAGAAGCTAAACTGTAATCTTGCTTCATTCTAATTATTGGTTATCTCTAATGATGTTTCCAGAGATGACAAAGAATGACTGTACTTTTGGACTGCACCACCTTAACCTAAAACAGGCAGTGACTAGCCTGCTACCTGAAACACATATCCTGTTCTGTTCAAAAACATTTTCTATGATTCAGGAATGGTGTTAAAGGCTTTATGTGCTCACTTAAGACATGCAGATATCACCATAATTCTAGTCCGTCTCAAATTGTATTCTGGAAAAAATACTGTAGTGCAGTGTTACCAAAGCTTGAATAACCATAAGAATCACCTTGAACGTGTAGATTCTAGCCCAGCACTAGGTTGATTTGGGTCAGAATCACCAAAGGGAAGAGCCCAGGAATCTATAACTTTGACAAAAGCTTACTTTTACTATCAGACAAGTTTGAGAACCATCTCTCTGTGTCTATGAGCTATGGGTATGGGGGGAAGAAAATGGTCTATGAAGACAGAGAGACATGGACTTGAGTCTCTGCTTTCTCATTTCCTTATTGTGTGGCCTTGGCAAGCAAACTTCTCTGAGCCTCATTTTTCTAATTTGTAGATTAAGGACAATACATACAGGGACTGATATTAAAAATATTTGGCAACCAGGATGGCATGGCAGCCACCAATGAGATGCCAGGCATCGACTTTTTATTTATTTATTTAATTTATTTTTATTTTAATTTTTTTTTCAGTAAAATATTTTATTTGCCCAAGACTTAACTGTTGCAGAACAACTCCAAATATATCACCTTTTTTATACCACATGGCTACAAGTGAGAAACTGCCATTGGTTTGTCTGATTATGTTTGACATAGAAAGGAGGAAAATAAAGAAGGTAATGAAGCAGTTTTCTTAGAGAACAAACAGCGATTTGGTTGAGCTTTTTCCCAATCTTACTATCCAGTAGCCCTCCCTTTGTTTGATATGAATTTTAGAGCCGAGAAAGAAATAACTGATTCATTTTTGCTTTAGGAGCATGAATGGCAAGGTGGAAGTATTCTGTTTAGATAACTTGATAACTGCTTTCTTTATCCAATTTTATTTCTGAAGTAAAAATCAGAACACTTTTTCTTTGCCACATTGATGAATAATGGTTTGTTGATTTTGGTTTTTTTTGAAGTTACAGATGAAGCATTTATTTTGCCATTCTTTTATTTTTATTTATTTATTTAATTTATTTTTTATTTTTTACATCTTTATTGGAGTATAATTATTTTACAATGGTGTGTTAGTTTCTGCTTTATAACAAAGTGAATGAGTTATACATATACATATGTCCCCATCTCTCTTCCCTCTTGCGTCCCCCTCCCTCCCACCCTCCCCATCCCACCCCTCTAGGTGGTTACAAAGCACCGAGCTGATCTCCCTGTGCTATGCGGCTGCTTCCCACTAGCTATCTACCTTACGTTTGGTAGTGTATATATGTCCAAGGCATCGACTTTTTAATTCCCATTCCTGGAGAGGGCAGCTGATGGCAAGAGAACCTGGGAGCTGGGGAGTCTGATGGGGGGCACTTGGAAGACTGAGGCCATGGCTGTTGACTAACCCATGAGAAAGTATTACGGTATTTCCGTAATTGGGAAAGAGATGTCCTTATGCCTATCACCAGGCTAGCAGCTCTGTATAAATTAAAAGATGGTTGTGAATATTAAAATAATACTTAACATCACAGTGCTAAGTACCTTGTAAGTAATTCAACAAAGAGAAGTTACTATTAGCATTCATGCTTTTTATTACTTATTACATGTATTATACT
Source organism: Aethalodelphis obliquidens (assembly GCF_003676395.1). Taxonomy (NCBI): domain Eukaryota; kingdom Metazoa; phylum Chordata; class Mammalia; order Artiodactyla; family Delphinidae; genus Aethalodelphis; species Aethalodelphis obliquidens. Next base: position 15,272,697 of record NW_020837980.1, on the reverse strand, counting down.
TGTGGAACTGAACCAGACCAGAGAAGGTCAGGCCCAAGAGTCCACAGACACTCTCAGATCTTCTACAGGCTTATAACTAAATTATTGTTCTAGCTTTGGGAAGACAACAATGTGAATATAGAAAGGGAATCTGAAATTGGGAGATGACTCCAAGTGGGAAAAACAGCTTCGATATGAACCAAGCTTAGAGGGAACCTCATGTATCACCTTAAGCAGAGACAGAGCAGGTAGTTATAGAGTCTACAGAGACCCCATCCCTGTAGAGAGAACTGGCAACAATCTAAAGAGGCAGGTATTCAGATATTCAGTAGTGAATGTCAAGAACCTAGTTGCAGGGATGGGCTGCAAATTAGGTGAAGGACTAGTGATAAAGATGGCTCAGGGCCCGAACCCAGCCCTGGGGAGACTTGGCTGCACTAGTCACAGGGTCATGATAGCAAACAAATTGATTTAACACCAAGATAAAACTTAAATATGAATGCTTAAAATCCCTCTGCCTAAGGACTGGGCTGATTTCACTGTAGGAGGCAAGTCTTAGCCTACAGATGAAGGCTAAGTGGACAATTTTTCAAGCAATAACTCTGATCTATGTGACAAGAGATAAGCACAGTATTGCAGACTCCAGAGAGATTCTGAGAAAGGAGTGGGTGAGAGACAGTGGCGATGATTTGCGGTGGGAGGTGGAGGGCGAGAAGAGGAGAACTCAGCAGGCAAGGAGATGTCCTTCAGAGACCTGTCAGTCCTTTTCCTCCCATGCTCACCAGCTCTCTCTGCCTTTAGCCCATTTTTCTCTCATCCATTGACATTTGCTCCCCAAATAATGTAATTGTGGAAGCCAATCGTTATTGCCCTAGGAAAGTATTATATACATTTATTAAATGGAAACAGAGCTATTTGTAGAAAGCTTAACTTTAAAAAAAAAAATTGAAAATGCTACTCTTCAGGTAGTGACAGCATTGTAGCCTGCAACCCTGTCATTGAACCACTGCTGGAAGGAAGAATCCAGCTGTGGGCACTTCTGTGGGGCTGGGAGAGCCATTGAAGCCAAAATTGAGAAAACTTCATGTTTTGTAACCCACAGCAGTATTGATTCTTCTCTTCTGCCTTCTGTGGGAACCAGAAATGATTGTAGCAAGAAGGCTGACCAGGGGAAAATAGCAAAAGTGGTTTCCAAGTAGTTCAGGAAGCACCAGGGAGGGAGCATCTACCAAATGGGACCTCTGGGTCCCCTGCCGCCTTTCGCAACTGCCTCTTCCTCTATTCACCTCTGGCCAGTGTTGCCGTGGAGCAATTGGGAGCATATTTTTATTCCACTATTAGCAAACTCCAAAGGGAAGACTTACCAAACTGCCTCTCATTTGTAAATTTTGAGCTGGTGACTAGAGTGACTTACAAGGTGGGTACCTTGTCCTCAATGACTAAATAATTCACATGATTTATATCTTTAAATAAGTTTCTTTAGGCACCTGCTGTTCTTAGAACTGTCACAGTTAAGCTGAAGGGGGTGAGTTCGGGCTGGAAACACAGTTTCTTTTTCTCGAGTTTAAATTAAATCCTTGACATTATAAAACATTACAGATACATTACCATTGTCGATTGTGTACTGTTCCTATGTTTTTCCTATTGCATTATTCAGAATTAAGTTAAAAATTCTTTCTATTGTGTCTTAATGTTTCTGGGATGTGGACAGATCAATATTTCCAGCCTGTGCACACACTCTACCTAAGGGCTGTGAGTCATATTTGCTTTGAAAGAAATAGCACTTAAGGACTGTCAGTCAAGTAAGTCAGTTGTAAGAAACATAGAACTCTTTAAGAATTACTCTGCCTCTTCCTCACATCTAAATGTAGCCAACCGCTTGGAGTATCTAAGGCAGATAGCTAAGCTGTATTTTAAAAATGGTGCAATTGCAATTAATCTATGCAAATAGAAAGCTCTGTGTCTTAGCACCTATACATAGCAAATATATAGTCTTTATTAAACTAAAAATTATATAACAATACGAGTAAGGAATATGTGTAAGAAAAAGACCCAGTTTCCTCAAGTCATTTGGATGTCACTATTACAGTATTTTGCTATACTAGGTCTCTATGCCCAGGCTGGGAAAGCACTGGGTAGGGTGTGTAAAATGGGATTTCTAGTCTGTTTGGCCACTGCTTAACCGCATGACCTTTAAAAACCACTGCCTTCACCTCTTGCTTCCCAAGGTCCGAGTCTCCTTTCAGACTGCAGGTTAAGGACTGCATGTTAAGAATTAACTGTATATTTTCAGATTTACTCACTGTGTCTGTGAGAAGTTGGAGTTCATATCAATTCAGCTTGATATAGAAGAAATCCACCTTCAGCATTAAAACTGGCTTGCCTCGTTAGGATCTGTTTACTGTTCCTGAAAGTAAATAAAAGCAAAATTGTTCCTCTGGTATCTAATATACTAATAATGTATATTAGTACTATTACTTATCCAGTGACTACTTACCTCAGGCTCATCGTGGTGTTAGGTGTGTAGATATTTAATCTTCTCCCTGTATGAACTTCCATTTACCTACCACATAATTTATATACGCAAAGTGATATTTGGATTCTTCTGGCACATTATTGCCAAGAGTGCCAATAAAGGAATCATACTGTGCCCTAATATCCCTGATTATATTTGTATCATTGTCGTAGAGGTTGTATCAGCGGACGGAACAACGGACTGTACCGTTAAATTAGCACAATTTTGCAGCTCTGCCTGGCAGAAGCTCTCAGTTAATCCAAGAGGTTATTCAACCCTATCCAATATGATTACTCTATAAATATTTGCCCAAGCTCAGCACCAGCCGTTACATCACTAATCACACAGAGGTTTGTTATAGCGAAGACCGCCAGTGTCAGCAATTTGAAAAACAAAGCTAATTAGTTTTGATTTAGGGATGGGAAGACTTATTAAGTTGCCAGTGGAGAGTTCACATAGTATAGCAGCTATTTAGAGCACATAGGAATATGAAGGAGATTTACTATTTTTTGCATAGGACTTTGAGAAGGAATGGGAGGACTGCCAGGCTAAGAATACAGGCGTGTGTGACAATGAGTGGCAACAACCATTGATGGCTGGGGTGGGGGTGGAGCAATAGAAAACCCCCCTTAAAATACGACCCCAAATAAACACACATTAAGTAAACAGTGTGCTTTCTATATAACCAGCTTTAGGTCAAGTTCCTGGCTTCCCTTTCCAAACAGATTACTGTTCTTAGACTCCTCAATAGAGAATCCTGGTACCAACAACAGTGTTGACCCATATGGGTTGATTTGGAGGGAGGGTAGCAAAGGAGCCCCTTACTCCTACATCCCTGAGCTACGCGTCTACTGTGGTAGATAGGTTTATTATTATTATTATAGTCTTTGCATCCTTTAAAAAATATTTTGAATTGGAAAATTTTTACTCAGTGACATTTATCTTTATTAGCAACAAATAATACAGTGCTATTTATTCCAGTTTTTGAAAAGCACTATTGTTTTCCATAGAAATGCCTCTACTCAGACACTAAAGGAGGAGAACGAACATTAATCAAGCCTCTAAATTGGACCAAGCACTGTACTACCCTCTTTAAATATGCTCTCATTTAATTTAACACTCATAACAGTTTTCTTTGGTAGGGTTCATGATTTCCCCTTTAAAGATGAGGAAACTGAGATCCAGTGGGGTTAAGTAATTTAGCTCTGGGCACCTCACACTGTCTCCCATGGACAACCAGGTTTTTCTACTCACAGTTGAGATCTTGGGTAAGTTGCTCCATTCTCTGGAGTCACTTGCCTCCTCTGTGAAGTAAGAGGAATAGGTCAGATCACTGATCTCTCAACTTTTTTGATTATACTGTTCTATTAGTTAAAAAAAAATCTTGGCGCATTTACAGCCTAATACATATTTATGGCAAGTCATATATATACTATTGTGAATCCATTCATTAAATAATGAGCTTATTTTTTCCTTAAATTTTACACTAAAAATATAACTCCGAATACTTTCCCCTCAGGATTGAATCAAGATATTAAGGTTCCTGTGCACCCTACTTTGTAAACTGTGGGACTAGGTGATCTCCATGAGTTCTAAAAATCTGTGATTCTAGGCTGTCTGTTCAGCTTTGTAAATTATAGAAAGAATGCATTGGTGAATAACTTCTTGGCATGAGTAAATTCTGATAGAAGAGCCAGAAGGAGCCTGAAAAAACTAGGCCAGGAAAGTTCAGTTGAGAGTCCTGGATAATATGATATGGAAAAACTGGAAACCCAGTAAATGGGGAGGAAGAAGTAGGGATCAAATGAGGTGATGATGATGATGATGAAGATAATAATAATATTTAGTAACATAATAGAATAATTTCTATGTTCTTGGCCCTGTTTAAATCATTTAACATGTATTTCTTTATTTTTTTATCACCACAACAATGCTGTGAGGTAGGCGCTATTATCTTTAAATGAGGAACAGAGAAGGAGAAAATAAGGAACAGAGGGGTCAGGTAACTTACTGGTTGTATAGCTAACAAAAAGCTGAACTGAGATTCAAAGTCAGTCACTTGGTCTCAGAAATGAGACCAAAGGTCATAGAAAATTGCTAAGTCTCAGTGGATATTTGTTCATTGTCTTATAAGGAGCCACCCAGTGGTTGTACTAGTCAGAGTTCTCTAGAGACACAGTAGGATAGATAGATAGATGACAAATAGGTAGATAGACAGATAGATGATAGATGATAGATAGATGATATAGATAGATGATAGATAGGTGATGTAGATAGATAGATGATAGATAGATGGATAGATAGATAGGGTTATTATAAGTGCCTGGCTCATGTGATGATGGAGGCCGGGAAGCCCAAAATCTTCAGTGTGGGCTGGCAGCTTGGAGACCCAGGAGACCGATGGTGCAGATGAAGACCAAAGGCAGTCAACTGAAGGAGTCTTTCTTGCTCTGAGAGGCCAATTTTTTTGTTCTATTCAGGTCTTCAACTGATTGGATGAGGCCCACCTACATTATGGAGGATAATCTGCTTATTCAACGTTCACCAATTTAAATATTAATCGCATTCGAAAACATCTTCCAAGTTGACAAAACCAGTGTAAGTCATTCAGTGTATTTCATCTATACAATTTCCGAGATGGATATTTGACTCTGTTGAAACCAATTAGGGACAAGAATGTTTACCTTGTGACTTAATGTGTTTCCAGAGACAGGACTATCTTGAAAGCATGAGGGGAAATGTTGCCTGGAATTCAGCCAACAGCAAGGAAGCAGAGCAGAGTGAAAGAGAGACATCCCAATTTTATTTTATGAAACTTGATCCAAGTTTCCTTATGGAAACTAGATATACCTGTGGACTACCCAGTTTTGTGAGTTAATAAATCCCTTTTAATTGGATTTGAGTTGGGCATTCTGATACTTCTAACATAAAAAGTTCTAACAAATATATACAGAGAAGTTAGGCAGGGAAGGAGCCCAAACTTTTTGAGATCAACCTCAGGTTGTAGGCAGTTACCATGATTTATCACAAAAGGACTGTGGCCACTGACTATTAGATCCAGGAAAGCAATGCAGACATTTTCATGTATTTCTAGGTTCAAAGATAAGCCTGGCTGACCTTTTCTGCCAGATGAACTATTGCCTGCTTCATGGTTTCACTTAAGACCACTTAATGATAATAAATAAAGGGAAGGATGTGGCCATACATCTAAACCAGAATTTTTTGAAGGATTGGTGACTAAAATTATTTTAATGTACTCTGTAAAAGAATTCATTTTAATTCCCGCAAAAAATAACCTTTCACAAATCTCCTCTACAACATTTTTCTTCTTTTCTTAATCCTGGTCAATCTCGCTGTATTTCAGACTGTTCTTTGGCTCACATTGTCCCCCTCCTAACTGTCTATCCAATGGTACCAAAAAGTGCTGTCTTCTTCAAAAGCATTTTCCTGTTTTAACCCAGATTGAACTTTCCTTTTCTAAACCAGCGAAGCTGGTATTGCCTGTTCTACTCATTTGAGCACTTAGTCATTTGTTGTCTTATGTCATTACCCTGTAGACTCGTGTCCCTGAAAGAAAAAGAGAGAGAGAGAGATGTACTACTCCAATTTGTAAGACCAAGATAGAACGTACTCAAGGATTTGACATATGGGTTGGGCAAGAAAGAGAAAACAGAATGGAGGAAGATCTAGATGTATTGCTCAGCCTGGAATGGTGAATTTAGAGATAGGCACGTGGAGACTGGAGTGCTTTCAACTGTAAAATCAGGCCAAATGTGGAATAGACAGAAAAGATGTCAGTACTTTTAGGTTCAGACACATCATCAGTCTGTCAGAGGAGGAGCAATGCAGTGAAGAGCACATGGTCCGATAACAGACCAGGCATTGAGAACAAGCCCTGGGAAGTCAGCAAATAGCCATTTGGTGAGAGAAGTTCTTGACAGGGAAAGCTTCCCTGGGGTCTGAAATGAAAGCAGGACTTTAGACATTGAGACTAGGATGTAAGCAGAGGGTAAGGACTCACTTGGATGTACGTCACAATCTGGAGTTAGGTCAGATAAATGTAATGTTCTAAAATAATCCCAAACAAGATTCAGGACCGTATGATATAAGAGCCAGAACCTTAGACTTAGAAAATGTAGGTTCTAGTTACTAGCTGATTGGTCTTGGACAGGCATGATAACCTCTCTGTGCCTCAATTTCCTCTCTGGTAAAATGAGAGGGTTGGACTAGATGAACCCTAAGTTTCCAAGGGGTGATTCAGGGATTTTCTAACCAAGTAAGTGCATATTTGCTCCAATTACTAAAGACTTCAGACCATTTGAGAAACCTGCACCTTGCTGTCAATTATTCTAGATATTAAGGTTCTATGTAAGATTTCTCTTGAAAATAGAATTCTACTGAAAAGAACAGTTTGAAAACCACTTGAGCAGATGCTACTAGAGTCTGTTTTCATGATATGAACTAATAGGATTCTTTATCCTTCTGGCAAATAACCCTAGATGATAAGTGATTGGGGTTTTATTGATATCACTTGAGAGCGTCTTGTGAAATAAAGGGCCTAAGTATCTTTGGCCAAAGGAACTAATCAAATATTTGGATTTCTGATCAAATATATTTATTATTGTATTTTACGTTAAAATGTAATACATGTTATGATGGACACTTTCAACAATAAAGAGAAGTATAAGGAAGAAAATGGAAATCATATGGATGACTTTAAGCCAGGGAAAATAACTATCACCATTTAGTTTATTTTCTTCTGGTCTTTTTGTGTTTGTGTGTGTGTGCGTGCACACAGGCACAATGTTTTTCAACAAACTTAGGGCTTAGCCCAAACTTAGGGCTCTGTACATTTACATACCGTACATTTAAAGGTGAGTAAGAGTAGACTAGTAGGAGTGTTAAAATACAAAAGTAATTAAATTACAGTTTAATGTAAACATACTATAAAGGAGGTAAATATAATCTGCTGCAAGAGTTCAGCAGAAATGAAGTCACTTTTACCTAGGTAAAAGCTTCAAAACGAGGAGCTCTATGGATTTCAGATAGACTGATGTGAGAGAGAAGATATTCTCAGATAAGTCAACAGAGGGTATTGCAATGGAAATGGGGGGAACCAGTGTCAATTGACAAACCCCAGAGTAGACAATCCATCTAGACTCTCCCCCTAGTCTCTGCTTTCTCTGCCTGGCTTGGGATTTCATACACAGGCAGATCTCATTTTATTGCACTTCACAGACACTGTGCTTTTTACAAGTTGAAGGTTTGCGGCAACCCTGCATTGAGCAAGTCTATCAGCGCCATCTTTCCACCAGTATTTGCTCACTTCGTGTCTCTGTGTCACAGTTTGATAATTCTCACAATATTTTAAAGACTGCACCAGCAAAAAGATTACAACTCACTAAAGACTTTTATGATGGTTAGCATTTTTTAGCAATAAAGTATTTTTTAAAGGTATGTACATTATTTTTTTGGACATAATGCTTTGCACATTAAAGAGACTACGTATAGTGCAAATATAACTTTTACTTGCCATGGGAAACCAAAAAATTTCTATGACTTTCTTTACTGTGATATTCACTTTATTGTGGTGGTCTGGAACTGAACCTGGAATATCTGCAAAGTATGCCTGTACAGTTAAGATAGCAGCATTATTTACAATTGCCAATGTATGGAAGCAACCTAAGTGTCCATCAACAGATGAATGGATAAAGAATAAGTGGTATATATATATATATATATATATATATATGTGTGTGTGTGTGTGTGTATATATATATATATATATATATATATATATATATACAATGGAATACTACTTGGCCATAAAGAAGAATGAAATGTTGCCATTTGCAACTACATGGATGGAGAACTTGGAGGGTATTATGCTAAGTGAAATAAGTTGAAAGACAAATACTGTATGATATCAATTATATGTGGAATTAAAAAAACAAAACAAACTGGTAAATATAACAAAAAAGAAACAGACTCACAGATACAGAGAACTAACCAGTGGTTACCAGTGGAGAGGGAAGAGGGGAGGGGCAACATAGGGGTAGGGGATTAAGAGGTACAAACTACCATGTGGAAAATAAATAAGCTACAGGGTTATATAGTACAATACAGGGAATATAGCTAATATTTTATAATAACTATAACAGTACCCAGAAGAGTACTTATGTATAACTCAAGTTTCTCTCTGTGAAAAGAGTATGAAAATCACTAAACAGACATTTTGAAAATAAACAGTACATCTTAGTTCAAGAATAAAAATTGTGAAATTCGTATTAGGGAAAGTTTTCTATTTTATGATTCCCAGACACCCTCAAAAAAAGTTGGCAAATAAAAAAGAGAGAGGGTTTAAATAGTTCTATGTGAGATAGAAGAGACGTAAAAAGAAGAGAGGTTTACTAGAGTAGAAACCTTAGAAACCAGGGCCAGTAGTTCAGCGGGAACAGTTAATTATTTTATAATAACTATTTTAAAATTGTGAATCATTACCTTGTACATCTGAAATATATATAATATTGTACATCAACTATACCTCAAAGAGTTTGTATACTGGCCCCATAAGCTATTAAAATAGTTTGGCGTTCCTAAACCACTGCTGACAGAGATGACGGGGGATGGAAACTTCATAGAGTTGACAGAAAGTGTCCTGTCACCGCCAATGTAGAGCAATCTCTTTTCAGATCTCATGTGAAGCAGGAAGCAACACTTTCATCTTAATAGGGGTTTAAACCCCACCCCTATCTTTCCTATGCTGTGTGAGTAGCAGAATAGAAGGTCATTGATCTTACAAAGAGATGGAGGACATGGAGACCGTCATTGCCTGCAGCCAGTCAGCACTTTCCATAGACGTCCTATACAGACTTGCATATATATAGACTGCACTGTGAGCAAGTGTCCAAGTAAAGACTGAGACTTCACAATAAGCTTTCCAAAACAAGATGCAGCATAGGTTTTACTGGACAAAAACAGAGTAGAACATGTAGGGGAAAAGTCCATTCTGAAGCAAGTTATTGCGTTATTGAGCTGTTGAATCCAATGATTGCCAGTTTCTCCCCAAGGGGGAACTGGCACTGTGATCAGAGCCTGCTGTGTGTTCATTGTATATTAGTTGTTTAACCAAGACATGGCTGTGCTCAGGAGGCTTCTACATTCTCAACTTGTTCGTTGGAGCCCAGCGTAGCACCTCTCATGAGTTCCTGACGAAAAACCGATTCCTTAAGTCTTTAGAGGGTTGGATACTTCACTGAAGACTGATGGGAAAAGAAGAGGAGGGTTACATTACATACTGTGCTTAGAATCCTCATTTGAAAATCCTCATTAGCTATGTCTCTTCTCCCTCTGAAGTTCCTCTTTTTCACTAGCCACTTCCTCTCTTTCTCCATCTTTCTCCTAACTGTTCCTGCTCACCTTCTGGCCCTGGTTTGTAAGGTTTCTGCTCTAGTAAGCCTGACTGCTTTTCATGTCTCTTCTATCTCACATGGAACTATTTAAACCCTCTCTCTTTTTTTATTTGCCAACTTCTGAGGGTGTCTGGAAATCGTAAAATTGCAAACTTTCCCTAATGCGAATTTCACAATTTTTATTTGTGTACTAAGATGTACTGTTTATTTTCAAAATGTCTGTTTAGTGATTTTCATACTCTTTTCACAGAGAGAAACTTGAGTTAAACGTACTTACTCTTTTGGGTACTGTTATAAGTGGGTGCACGTACAGTTGACCTCACTGTCACTGTCAAGATTTTGATGCCATAGAAGTTGACCAAACCAGGTAAGAAGACTCATCGCATTTTCTAAGTACTTTAACTGTCATCCAATCTGATGCATCTTACAGATGAGATTGGAAAGACAGATCAGTTGAAATCATTGTTTCTTTTTCTTTTCCTTGTTTATTGATTGATTGATTTTTTTTACGTCTTTATTGGAGTATAATTGCTTTACAATGTTGTGTTAGTTTCTGTTGTACAACAAAGTGAATCAACTATATGTATACATATATCCCCATATCCCCTCCCTCTTGAACGTCCCTCCCACCCTCCCTAACCCACCCCTCTAGGTGGTCACAAAGTACCAAGCTGATCTCCCTGTGCTATGCAGCTGCTTCCCACTAGCTATCTGTTTTACATTTGGTAGTGTATATATGTCCATGCCACTCTCTCACTTCACCCCAGCTTACCCTTCCCCACCCCCCGTGTCCTCAAGTCCATTCTCTATGTCTGCATCGTTATTCCTGCCCCGCCACTAGTTTCATCAGTACCATATTTTTTAGATTCCATATATATGCGTTAGCATATGGCATTTGTTTTTCTCTTTCTGACTTACTTCAGTCTGCATGACAGACTCTAGGTCCATCCACCTCACTACAAATAACTCAATTTCGTTTCTTTTTATGGCTGAGTAATATTCCATTGTATATATGTGCCACATCTTCTTTATCCATTCATCTGTCGATGGACATTTAGGTTGCTTCCACGTCCTGGCTATTGTAAATAGTGCTGCAGTGAACATTGTGGTACACGTCTCTTTTCTGAATTATGGTTTTCTTAAATGCCCCAACCAAAAGATACAGACTGGCTGAATGGATACAAAAACAAGACCCATATATATGCTGTCTACAAGAGACCCACTTCAGACCTAGGGACACATACAGACTGAAAGTGAAGGGATGGAAAAAGATATTCCAAGCAAATGGAAATCAAAAGAAAGCTGGAGTAGCAATACTAGTATCAGATAAAAAAGATATTAAAATAAAGACTGTTACAAGAGATAAGGAAGGGCACTGTTGGTGGAAATCATTGTCTCTTAAGTTCTACTACAAGTTTCTAGAAGAGTGGATTGATCACAGTTGTGCGTCAACAGGCAGTGCTGGGTAGGCTATACTAGTAGGGAAAGGCTAAAATTGGAGAATCCAGTTTAAAAATTCTGGTGTTATTTCTGTGGTTACTGGAAAGGTATCCTCTGAAGGGAACCTGAGATAATTCTCCAATTCTACTATAGCCTGGATGAGGTATTTCTTTTGTTCTGGACAATTTATTATTTCCCATTTGGTTTTCCACCTAGGAAGGGAGCATTTTGTAAAGAAGATATGACCATCTGATCAGTGGAAAGGAACAACTCTCCTTTTTTACCTAGTAAATTGAATTCTGATTTATAAATCAGCAATAATAAATAATAATAAATAATAAATAAATAATAAATAAATAAATAATAAATCTAGTAGTATGATTAGTATAATTTTGGAGAGACTGAACACTTGTCTGGGCCAATAAAAAGGAAATATTTAAAATATTTTAATATTAAGTTAAATACTTAAATGTAAAATAAAGGCAGAGGCATCTGTGTGGCATCTTAGACATGTTCCCACCCTCCCCTTTATTTTATTTATTTATTTAATTTATTTATTCGTTCATTTATTTATTTATTTAGGCTGTGTAGGGTCTTTGTTGCTGTGCGTGGGCTTTCTCTAGTTGTGGTGAGCGGGGGCTACTCTTCGTTGCGGTGCACGGTTCTCACTGCGGTGGCTTCTCTTATTGTGGAGCACGGGCTCTAGGCGCGTGGGCTTCAGTAGTTGTAACACACAGGCTTCAGTAGCTGTGGCTTGTGGGCTCCAGAGTGCAGGCTCAGTAGTTGTAGCACACGGGCTTAGTTGCTCCGCGGCATGTGGGATCTTCCCAGATGAGGGCTTGAACCCATGTGCCCTGCATTGGCAGGCGGATTCTTAACCACTGCGCCACCAAGGAAGTCCCTCCCTTTTACTTTTTAATTGCCATATGCCATTTCAAGGTCATTAATGTCTGTCCTTCGGTTTCCTAATCTATGCAAGGAATTTAATACTTGTTCTAAAGTGTTCTTTTAAGAAGCAAATTATCAGTAGAAGAAAAGACAGAGAGAAAAAAACTGAGGTGTTATAAAACTTTAAAGGGATTACAAGTTAACTTTATAAACAGAAATCGTTTGGCCCTTCGTTCCTGATAGACCATACCTGGTTGTACTGAAAAGGTATAAGACATTTAATTTATATAAAATGTATGCCCCTGTCTATGAATGTTTACTGTCACATGCTCCATTCTTGAGCTTTGTACAATGTTGAGAAATATTTGAATTAGATTTATGTTATTTCTAGGATACAAAATTTTAGTGGGTATAAATTGATAACTCCATAAAAGTTCTCTGGAATAATTGGAAAGATGTGCACCCAAGATGAACCAAATCAGATGTTCTCAGTTCAGGGCAAATTGTTCTCTGCTCACCCTAAAACCAGTCCTTCTTAAAAACATTTAATAATCTCAGTGCCTGGAGTCTCCCTTTCCTACCACTCATGCCATACCTCAGCCCTGCTTGAAAACTTGTACTGTTGCTACCACTGATATATCTGTTCTAGAAAGAAACAGGCTTTCGTTTCCAGGACTGTCAAATCAGGAGCTTTCACGAGAACACAAGGATTCACTCTATTATTGCACATCATAGAACTCATGCCTGTAGCTTGAAAATAGAAGTCTTTGGCGTAGGCATTTGCTTGTTTGACAGTTCTGTTCTAAATTTTGAAACTAGTGGTACTGTAAAGTGCCTGTCTGACGATGGTGTACCAGCGCTTAGTCATGCAAAATAATTATTGTTCACGGTTCCTTAGCTGAAGTCAATAGCTCCGTGCAAAACACAACATAATGCAGAGATCTAAAGTTACTAAATCAAAACTGAGAAAAAGAATTTTAAGCAGGCTTGGCAGGAAAAAATAGGTTCTACGAGATTTGCCAAGTGATTTCTCTCAGCATACGGAAGGCTCTAATATTTTTAAAAGAACCCCCATGATAGAAACCATGGTAACTTTTATTAGTATGTCCTGGTGATTGTTGTCAGTTAACTTACATGACGTCAAAAACACGAAAGCAATTATGGAGATAGCAAATGGTGCCTACTGCTTGTTTTCTAAACTTGAAATCATATTTTCAGGTTTGCTTCTGTCAATTCAGTGTTTGAATATCTACATCCAATATATCATCTACACTGAAGGGCTTGATTAAATTAACCTAAGTGTGTATAGGACTGAATTTTTGTGGCTGGAGTGTTGGGATGCCTACCCTGGACCCATAGTAGGGCCTGTGAATCAGTATAGTGGTGCACGCAGGAAAAGTGAACATCAGTCCTACAAACGAAGAGTTATCTCTCCATGTTGCCCGAAACATTTGCCAGAGAATCTTGGCAAGATTAGGTATTGCTGCTTGAATGCAAGGGATGATGTCCTTCTTAACCCCCGGCAGACAATTGCACTTAAGAGTATCCCTCTTCTGGGAATAACAAACAGCAATATCTATCGTTTCCTTAGAAGAGGGAGAAACACAGAAAATAAACCAGGAATTTCACAGACTCTGCCATAATATATTTACCTTCAACACTTTCAATCCAGTATTAAGACAGAATTGTTAGAGATGGATATGTAATTATTTTAGACTTAGCTCATGGCCACTTTCCATAGAGTTCATGAGTTTTTAAAAAAATAATCTGTTATTGAGGTTTAATTAGTATACAGTGAAGTGCACAGATTTTAAGTATACAGTTCAATGGTTTTGACAAATGTATACTTGCATGTAACTAATATCCTGAACATTTTCATCACTCCAGAAAGTTTTCTTATGCTCCTTTCCAGCTAATTATCACCCTTATCCCACTAGAAACAACCACGTTTCTCATTGCTGTTATCGTAGATTAGTTTGCCTGTTTTTGAACTTCATATAAATGAATCAGAGTATATACTCCTTTGTGTCTCATTTTTTTTTTTTTGCTTAACATAGTGTTGAGACTTAGTCATGTTATTGTGTGTATCTGTAGTCTATTATTATTTTTAAATTGTGCTGTGGGTAGTGTTTTATATGTATATACCACAGTTTGTTTTCCCATTCTTCTGCTGATGGACGTTTCGGTTTTCCCAGTTTTCGGCAATTGCATATAAAGCAGCAAAGAAATTCTTAAACAATCCTTTTTGTGTCTAAATGTCCTCTTTTCCCTTGAGTTATTCCTCAGAGTGGAAATGTTGGATTGTAGCCTAGGTCTAAGTTTATCTTTATAAGAAACTACAAGACAGTTTTCCTAGTGTGGGTATCCCATTTTTTTACTCTCACAGGCAACATGTGAGAATCCCATTTGCTTCACACCCTTGTCAGTATTTGATCTTGTCTGTGTTTTCAATTCTTGCCATCCTAATGTTTGGGAAGAAATATCTCATTGTGATTTTTTTTGATGGATATTTATAACTTTAATTCAATTATATTATGAGGAAGGAACAAAAAGTAAAAATATCAATGAACAAAGAAACAAGTCAAAAAGAGAGCTATAGAATAATACAAAGATATTTGAAGGAAGGAAGGAAGTAAAAGAGGGAAGCGTAAAGTAATGAAACGTGAAATAAACATTTAATAGAAAGGATCACAAAGCCAAAAATTGATCAAGAAAGAAGAGAAAGCACAAATAAATTCTATTATGAATAAAATGGGACCCTAACTACTGATGCAGCAAACATTAAAAAGATGAGGAAAACATTATAATAACCTCATAGTAATAAACTGCTTAGAAAATATAACTTTCCAAAACTGACCCACAAAGAAAAAGACTGAATTCTCTTCAATAACCATTTAAAAATCTGGACTGTTAGTTAAAAAAAAATCCTACCCAAAGGGAAACATGAGGTCCAGAGGGCTTTACAGGCAAACTCTATAGAATAGTCAAGAAACAGATTATCCAAACCTTTATACAAACTCTTAAAATAATAGAAAAAGGGTGAACACTGCCCAACACACTCTGTGAGGCTGGTATAACTTGATACCAAAACTGGACAAGGACAGTGTAAAAAACCAGAAAACTACAGGCTAATCTCATCCGTGAACCAAGATGTAAACTCCAAACCAAAATTAACAGCAAAGTGAACCCAGCAATATATTAAAAAACTAAAGCTTCATGGCTAACTTAGGTTTATCTCAAAATGTAATCAAAATCATGATCAGGAATTGTTCATGAAACTTCAACGAAAGGGTTAAGGATAGCCAAGACTCTCCTCAAAAACTAGCTGAAAAGACTTGTCTTACTAATTATGTAATTAATAATTAAGACAGTGCATTGGTTCAGTGATAGAAAAATAGAGCTAAGGAATAAAACAATGAGCCCCGAAAGAGACCCATGTGAGTATCTCATTGTTATCTGACTGCATATCTCTGAAGACTAATGCCACTGGACACCTTTGCATATGCTTCTTAACCATTCAGATATGTTCTTTTGTGAAGTGTCTGTTCAAATCTTTTGCATACTTTTTCTATTTTTAATTATATATTTTGTCTCCTAATTATTGTTATAGGTATTCTTTATATATTTTGCATACAAGTTCTTTGTTAGATAAACGTATTGAGAATATTTTCTCCCAGACTGTAGTTTGCCAATTCATCTTCTTAATGATGTCTTTTGATGAGCAGAATTCTTAATTTTGATAAAGTCCAATTTATCATTTTTTTTCTCTTACGGATAATGCTTTTTGTGTCTGGCCTAAGAAATCTTTGCCTACTCCAAGGTCATGAAGATATTTTCCTATGTTTTGTTGTGGAAGCTTTATAGTGTTAGCCTTTAGGTCTGTGATCCACCTTGAATTATTTTTGTGTATGGTGTGAGCTGGGGGTTGAAGTTCCTTTTTTTTCCATATGGCTCTCCGTTTGTTCCAGCTCCATTCATTGAAAACTTTCCTTTCTCTATTGCATTGCTTTGGAACCTTTGCTGAAAATCAGTTGACCAACTGAGTGTGATTCTATTTCTGGATTCTGTTCTGTTCTTTTGACCCACTTGTTTATCCTGAACCTTTACCACATTCTCTTGATTAGCTTCATGAGTTTTATCATTTTTTTTTAGTCCTGTTCCTCTCATTGTGGCTTCTTTTAACTCCAGCAGGTATGAGGTTCATATTTTATTTCAGAAGTTAGTACAATTTCCAAACTCCTCTGGATCTCAGTATCTATAAAATAGGAAAAATAAGAACTCCCTTATAGGGTTTTTTGGGAGAGACAAACAATCTAGAATACCTTTAAAATGTATACTATAATTCTAAAATAATATCTGTATGTTTAGAATGTTACTTATTTTTATTTCACTTTTTGCTTCCCTTAATCTTAAGACACGTTCTCACATATGTTTACTGAAATCTCCAAGAAGGGTCTGTACCCTTAGTTTCAGATTTGTGGGGGCATCTGTTCTATGGATTTAGAGAAAAAAACAAAGATCTAAGAAAATTAAAAGGAGTGAGGGGCACCTGATTCCTTCCCACTTTACCGGAAACCTAGTCTAGTGGTGATAGCAATCCTTTCTGACATTTCTCGTTTGTCTGTTTTTTAAAAGGCAGGATCGGCTAGATTTCTAATGCAACTTTGTTCTTCCAGATCTTTCTGATTTGATCTCCATTTTCTTTGTTGTAGCGGCTACATTTTGCTGAATGGCCTTTGCTCTCCCCACCCCAAATCAGTGACCTTTTAAACTGTTTTAATATTTACTGTGGAATTACTTGTCCTGAACTTTGGCTCGAGTTTCCCTGAAAGATTTCATTATAGGCTTAAAATGGAGGGTTCCAAGTTTGTACCCTTACCTCTACCCAAACTAAAACAAGCTGAAAAAATAACTCATTCTCTTCCTTACTCATCTAAGAGCATACAACAAAGATGAGCAGAAATCTAAATTTTTTCATAACCTTTTTCCTGTTACTGCTCTAGATCATACCCCAATTATCATTCTCATTGCTAAATTGAAATCTTTTCATCCTTAAGTTTAGTGGCAACTTCTTTTTTCCGGCTTTTGTGTCTACCTGATTGTAAACTCCTTGAGCACAATTATTTGATGTTATTTATCTTAGTTTTGGATTTTAGCATCAAACCAAGTGCCTTGCATTCACGACGTAACTGTCTACTAAATTCATTCATTATAGGCAAGTGCTGATTATTGTGCCAAAGACAGTTTCATATATATAACAGACAGGCAATAATTGTACATGGTTTATGGAGAGCAGGAATCCAGTATTTATTCATTGATTGATTAATAGTTTGAAGTCATTTTATAATTAGAGCATCAGATGAGTTTGGTGCTCCTTTCTTTTCAAAAACCTGTTAGAACCGCTCAACTGGAATTCTGTATATCAATTATTTAAATAATAGCTCTCTGTACCTTTTTCTGTAAATTTATCCACAAGATTAGAGCTGTATTACCTCATAATAAATGAAGAGTCTTTTAAATACTTGTAGTACTAAAATCCCTTGGCAGGAATTCAGAATTATCTCACATTCTGCCCTATTCCAGTCAGTGTCACAGCCAGGTTCCAGTGTACATTACCAAGATAGGAGAATAAATATACGTAGTTTTCAAAAGACACAGACAATGAAAACGAAGCACTAACGTCTGCTGATGCTAGATTTTCCGATACTTCTACTGATATGCTCCTATAGAAACTGTTCTCAGGCCTGTGATTAATTGCTGTTTCCTAGAGCAAACTGGTAAATCTTACTTCCTTTTTTGGTAGAATATGGATTTGTCCATCAAATCTTAGCTAGTCCTGGAGGCACCCTTTAAAGTCTAAAGGAGGTAGAATTAGGACAAAAAAAAAAAAAAAAAAAAAGGAAGTACACCACACATAGCAGGTGGTAAATGGGTGAGAAGTATGACCAAGTGAGAAGTAACGTAGATGGAAAGCATAAATCCTTAAACATGTTTACATAAAGCCATGGAAATTAGATCCATAAATACTGTTGTGGGTACTAGGAAGCTTGGAAATATCCTTAATCTAGATATTGGTGTTAGAATAACTACACCTTCTAACCCTAACATTCTTGAAAGTCCCTGCAAAAAACCATACTAAACTGATTGTGTAATGAATTGTGTAATGAACTGTAATGATCCAGTTTAAGCTCCTCCAGTTCCATTTTGGACTCTGAACAGGAGGGGACAGAATGAGGAGGCAAATTGTCTAGGATCACGGATTTGGAAGACTGGAAGACTATAGGTGATCTTCACCAAATGTTACATTGTGTCAGTGCCAGCCTTTCGAGGAAGCTTTGCCACCAGAGCAGGGAAAGAGAAGTTCAACAAAAGGTAATTGATTTATCAAAGACTTCTAATCAGCGTCCCCCCAGCCCCCGAGATTTGAATATTCTCTAAAGCTTTCAAAGCTTTCAACATTGAGATCTTTTAAAATTGTTTGCGGCTACATAAAAGTCGGCCTCCTTTCCCTCCCCTCCCACGCCCAAACTTGATGTGTCCCAATACAATGCCTAACGTCCCGAGGCGCTGCAGAGGGGAAATGGCCTTTCGAGAGGAGACTTTGCGCCGGCGCCAAAAAGCAGGGTTCAGAGAGGAGAACCGGTGGGCGGGGGTTACTCCAGGGGGAGAAAAATCAGGCGATTTAGGGGAGGGCCTTGGCGAGGTTGGAAGTCGTGCTTTCGGCGCCCGAGAGCAAGTTCCGAGGAAATTAACCAGAGAGGGCGTGGCGCCTGCCTCCCACCCGCCCGCCCTCGCAATGAAAGTCACCGAGCGCCTGCGCAACCCGCCTCTGGGACCAGGTCGCTGTCTTTCTCCTGCTCGGATTCACAGTACGTGCCCGGGAGGGGTGTGTAAGCGGCGGGTAAGGAGAGGGAGGCGGCGGGAAGGGGACCGGGGTGGCAGGTGTAAGCTTGAGGGTCTCTGCCGACCTGAAGCTTCTTTGTTCCATGTAGCTGCTATATGTTTGCTTTTCAGTCCATCACTTTTAAAAGGGAGTTTCATTCCCGTCCCCCTTGCAGGTGAATTGTCAAGCTCCAGGACTAAAACTTGAGAGAATAAGTCTTTTTGTGTTTAAGTGATGATTGACCCACTTTGTATTCTCAGACCAAGGTAGCATCCACTTTGAAAGGGCCCCCTTGAACTTTTGGGGAATAAAAAGTACGTGCAAGTAATAGTAATCTAGAAAGTGGCTGCAGTTTAAGCAACTTCTGTTCATCCTAAGGGTGTAAAATCCTGCAGCGGCTCCGAGTTCAAGGGCAAACTGGCCTTTGTACCTCCTGAAAGACAGGACTTGCTTCTCTTGGTTTGCTTTGATAAGCCACAGAAACATTAGCAAAGTTAAAAAATAATAATAATTAACAAAGTGGAGGAGGACATGAATTAGACCCTATTAGATGAATTGGAGATTGTTAGAGTCTGCTGACTGGAACCCTGGGAGGATTCTCAGCCCCCCCTGGAGGCGAAAGCCACGTGGAAAGAGTAAAGGAGAAAGGAAGCCTTCTTTGGGAGTTCAGGCCTCAGCGGTTACTGCTGTTGCTGGACTGGGGTGGTGGGGACCAGGGTGCATGCAGATTCCATCTCCCTGCTTCCTTTGAAATAGTCCCAAGGCCTCTTAGTAGTCCGGGCACCACATTTATTTTCTCCTTTTTCCTCTGCCTGTTTACTCTCCAAGAACGTGCTAATTGGGCTGTAATCAAACATTGTTGAATGGCCTTGGAAACTTCTCCAGGTCTCCAGCTAACAGGCTTTAACCCAGTCTAGCCCGGTGTCCTGAGATCCCTAGCCTGCTATGAAAACTAGACACACCTTTTGCATCCCCTGGGAGTTAGGCTGGTGTTGAGTTTTACTGTCTTCTGCTTCTTCCAAAATAAGAGGCCTATGTGTGTTGACCACCTTTGTTCATCCTGAAAAATGGCAAATCGGTCCAAATTTGAATATTACTCTCTGTGGCAGACAAGGACAGTTTTTCTGAGGGTTTGTTTGAGAGTGGAGTTTCTTAAACACTGAGTCCAGAAAAGGTCAGCATAGGCCCCTGGTAACGGCCTCCCCCCACCTCCCCCCCCAGAGCCAGAAGCATTTTCCTCCCAACACCTGGGCCCTGAAACTTGCAGGCCTTGTCTGCAGTCACCTCAGTCTATTCAGTAAAATCTAGAACTCATAAACAGCAATGAGACCACTGAATTATCTTTTTTCTTTGTCTCATGGGTACTGTTCTGTTGCTTTAAAAAGTCTAAAACTGCAGAGTCATGGCCATGGGAATGCGTGCTCACATACTGTGTGTTGCACAATATTGATGTAGAAAGGCTGCTATAGATAAGAGAACTTTGCTCTTTTTGGCTAACAGCCTATAAAGAGAAGAGGAATATTTCTCAGTTGGTAGTATCTATCACTCAACTGTGATAGATACTAAGGGAGCAGGGGTGGGATTCTGTGGGGTGCGGGGGACAAGACAGGAAGGGGATTTGACAGAAGGAGGTCCCCAGAAGGCCGGGGAAGTCTAAAATGTTTAGCCTTGATGGTAGATAGCCCACAAGTTCAACACTTGAGAAAGCTGGGCTCCAATCTTGGGCCCTCCACTGTGAATTTGGGTCAATTACTCATTCTACCTCTCTGGGCCTCAGTTTCCTTATATGTTAAAGGTAGAGACAAATATTTGCTCTGAGTACCTTAGAGTTCTCCAAATTCTCAAGTGAGATAATGTGATGGCTTTTGAAAACTCTAAAATTGTATCCTCAGTGCCTAGAACAGCACTTATTTATTTACCAAATACTTGTATAGAACTTACTGGGTCCCACTGCCTTTCTAAGCACGTTATTCACTTAATGCTCACAAGAGTCCTGTGAGGGAGGAAGTATTATTAACCTCATTTTTACAGGTAAGGTAAATTAATCATAGTGGGTAAGTGGCAGAGTTGCATCCACCTGGACCACAGTCTAGTTGCACAGTCTGTGTGAGCTCGACACACAGCTCTTTGTCCTTTGTAAAGGCATCACCTCCACATTAGGGGACTGAGCCCCCCACTCTGGCGATATAGGTAGAGATATTCTCCACTGTGCCAACCAGTGCTGGACAGTAAAAGGAACAATACACTGTCCAAATAGAATACATCATTGGAATCATTTATTTTCTATAACTCATCACCAAGTTTCATGTTTTGCTCTGCTTACTTTTCTTAGATTATTTCTACTGCACTCCTAGACTACTCAAATCACTGAACACTTTACCCTCTGAAGTATTATTACTACTATACTGCTCTCCTCCCTCCTGGTGACCTTTCATGTACAAAGTTTCCACTAACTATTTTTAGAGTGCAGTGCCCAGGCATGATGCAGGTTCAAGGCAACTTACTGACAAATTAGCTTCAAAAAAGAAAGTCTAGATCAGCACCACCTAATTTTGTGCTGTAAATGACCCCTATTTCTTAATGCCTTGTCTTTAACTCTCCTCACTCCACCCTCAGATGTGCTGGGAGTGGACCATGTTGATCCTGAGAGGCGATTTGTGGACCCATAGTGTGTGATACCAGAAGCTCCCAAAAGCCACAGACTTGAGCTAAGGCACATTTTGGTGATTGAGAAACTCTCTGTGTAAAGGACACTTTGTGTGTTGTTCACATTTAGAGAAAAAGCCTCCCATTGACCTTTGCCTCCAACTGCTCATGTCTTTGTGTTGTTTTCCCACCAACAGGTCTGGAAGTCTTCTACTTTTTCTCTATCCTTTCTATACCCATTTTCACTGAGAGAAAACCATCCTCTGGTTGCTAAATACACTTCATTCTGAGAACATTGGTGGGGAGGTACAGAAACTGTTTGACTTTTAAAATGATGGTTGAATAGCAGCATTTCCTACTTGATAAACTTTTCTTAAATTAAAAAAAAATTAACACCTCTGCTGTGTTTCTTCGTATCTCTGTCCAGAGGCATAGGACTTAGGGCTTCCTTATTAAGCTAATTACTCTACCTGCGTGCTGAAGGAGAGTGCAGTTTATTCATGACTCCCTCCCCCCCCCCCCCCCCCCCCCCCGCCATACTAGAACAAGAGCAGATACATTAAATGTTGCTAAAAGTATTATTTTGCACTGAGAAGCGTCAACTGAAAAAAACACACAACGTGAGAGCTGGGAGTTCAGCTTTAGTTGGGGCTTTCTGAGGACTGTAGCTCTTGAGGAGGTGTGGGTATCAGTATATATCTGATTTTGCTGAAGCGGGTATGTGCAGTCAAACACACATCTTAGTAGAAGTTTGCTGCTGGTTATGAGGAACAGATGCCTCCACTAATGATGTTAGTGCTTTTCTAGGTATGAGAAGATACCAAAAATTGGGCTCATAAAAATTTCTCCTGAAAATATCTAACTCTCTGAAGGCCTCTTCTGCCACTTTTCCCCAGAGCACACAGTGCCTCATTCCTGCCCTGCCCTGAACTCCTTTCAGGGTGTGTTAAAGGTCAGCGACGGCATTGGCTAGTGACTTCCTGCTAGTAGAATCAGATGGTGAGTGCTATTTTTAGTTGGCAGCATCTATCTAACATACTTGCTTTCAAGACTGCTGACTGTTGGAGGTGGGTTAATTTGCTACTGTGTGTGTGTGTGTGTATTTAAACTAAATACGATTGAGCCTTGAACAATGTGGGGGGTTAGGGGGGCCAGCCTTCCACGCAGTCGAAAATCCACGTATGACTTACCTCGCCCCCTTCTTATACTCGGTTCCTCTGTATCCATGGTTCTGCGTCTGCAGATTCAACCAGCTGCTAATTGTTTAGCATGCTGGTATTTAGTATTGAAAAAATCCAAATATAAATGGACCCACACAGTACAAACCCGTGTTATTCAGGGGTCAACTGTACATTTCTATTTGTCTGAATCCAAGGAGTATATTTTTAGCCTACCTTTTAAAATAGGGGTTGCTTAAGAAGCTTTGGGTTTTTTATTTGCAAAATGGGAGTAATACTTAACTTGTAGCATAATTGGAAAAGGAAGGAAGATAACAGATGGAAGGCGTGCCAGCGCTGCCAGCTGCAGGGTAGGCACTCAGTCAGTGTTAGTTGAATCAGAATTAAGCAGTTTGCAGTCTCTTGAAGGAGACAGTGCAGTGTGGTTGGTATACAAGACGTGAGGTCAGAGACCTGGGTTTGTGTCCCAGCATGGCTGCTAAGTCTCTCAAATTTCCATTTCATTCATCTGTAGAATAGATATACTTATGAGAATTATAATTTTATGGTTATGAAAATTATGTAAGGCAATGCACATAAAGTACGTGGTATAATTGGATGTGTAGCCAAGTCTTATAAAATTAAATATACATGTATTATATATGTGATTTATGTCCCATTCAACAGTAACATACAGACAACTGCATGACCGGTAGCAGAGTATAGAAAGATACGTAGGTTTACAGATTATTGGTAGATAGATAGATTGATCAGAATGATCACTCTAGGTTGCGTGCAGGGGTTGAGTTTTAAAGGCAGGAACAGATATGGTCTACAGGAGACAACACTCCATGCTAAGCCTGAAAAATAGCGTTTAAGCTTGGGTATGAGAAAAGATATTTGTTTATGTAGAAGGCATAGAAGATGTAGGTAGTGGGGCTGATAATAGAACAGAGGAGGTTAAAAAGAATGACTCTCAGATAGTGCGGAATTTCGGCTTTACCCTAAGTTTCTACCCACTTGGACTTCAGCATCACCCGTGTGTGTCTCTGTCTCCTTCCTGAGCACTTTCCCGGTTATACTTCCGACACCAGACTCAGGGCGTTACCTTCAGTTTACTCCTGACTGCTTTTAGGTGGAAGTAAATATGGAATGTGAAGTGACCTGAAGACTTACGTAAAGTTAATCCTCCTCCCCTTGTGCCTTCTACAAAAGCATCATAAATGCCAATTTTTCACCTTTCATTTGCGAGCCTGTTATTTTATGTTTCCATTATCCTGCTTCACCCTCTTCATGTGTGTTGATGTGAATGATGACCATGGTCTTGATGACAGCAGTGATTGTGAACAGGAGATCATAAACTTTATTGAGGGTTTTCATGGGCCAGGCACTGTGTTAGGTATGTTCCACATGTTATCTCAATTAAATCCTGACAACAACACGCTAAGTTAGGAGGTATTACTATTCCTACCTTACAAATGAAGAAATTCAGTTTCACAGAGGCTAAGTCTCTCAACCAAGGTTAATAGCAAAATGGTGTGACTGGAATTAGAACCCTGGAGTCTGAGATCTTGAATACGACTGAAAGGACAAAAGGCTGTTAAGTTGGGTTTGTAAAGGAGGACATATGTTAGAACTTAAGCATTTCTAATCAAACATTAATGATACTAAGTACTATGTACGTAGTTTGATGTTTCTGAAGAGATCCATGGATTCTGTTTTTGTGTGTGTCCAACTGGTGGCTCATCTTGATGCAAAAATATGATTATATTTCTGTCTTTAGAGCAGTTCACCTGTCTATTTTCACTTGTAATACCCCCTGCATTTTCATTTTCACTCAGTACTTGTTTGATGTCTTCAAGCTTAATGATATAGAACTAGAAAAAACCATAATAGTATTCATTTTGGCATTAAACCTAACTGATTATTTCTTCTTCAGATAACCCAGGATATCTCTTTTTTTTTTTTTTTTTGCGGTACGTGGGCCTCTCACTGTTGTGGGCTCTCCCGTTGCGGAGCACAGGCTCCGGACGCGCAGGCTCAGCGGCCATGGTTCACGGGCCCAGCCGCTCTGCGGCATGTGGGATCTTCCCGGACCGGGGCACGAACCCGCGTCCCCTGCATCGGCAGGCGGACTCTCAACCACTGCGCCACCAGGGAAGCCCTACCCAAGATATCTTTAAGAACAGTGTGGTTAATGCTGCAGTATAAGCACATCAAGTGACTGTCAAGCTATTTGGGGTATTTCTGTCTGCTTTTTCCTATCTTGTCTAAAATTTTTTTAAGATTCCAGACCAAAATTGAAACAATGGTCGACCTCACGCAGCTAATGGAGAATGAAGTATTCATGGCCTTTGCCTCCTACACAACGATTGTTCTTTCAAAAATGATGTTTATGAGTACTGCAACTGCATTCTATAGATTGACAAGAAAGGTAAGACATTGGAGGCAATATTTTCTTTTAAGAGTTGAGATTCTGGAAAGCAATTTTCTTAAATTATTTTTTGTAAAGCCCAGTGGCATATTGTAATACTGCAAATGAAATATGTAATCATTTGGTACAGGTGGTTCTGATATATTTATGGAATGGGTGCTTTTTCCTAGAAACTAGTAAATAGTTTTTTCGTTGTAGCTTTTACCTTTTGTCATGCCACTTAGCATATGAGATTTCTGGAGTATCAAAGTTTTCAAGGAAACTTTTTGTGATTTTGAAGTTAATTTTGCCTACTAGAGTTTAGAAAATAGTCATTTTCTAGACAGTGAACTGGTGTTTTCAGCTCTGTTACAGGTCAAGGATATGCCTTTGGGGATAGAATTAAAGTTCTTATTATCAGCAGAACCTCTTATGATTGGGATAAGACATTTGAATTTTGTGTGGTTATGAATTCTTAAGTGGATAATATTTCTACCCATTGTGATAAGAATGATTTTTTTAAAACTGGAGGCTTGGGGAGGGTGGTAGAAAGTTTTTGAAACACATAACCTATATTCAGGCAGGGTTTATGACAACAGTGATGGGGGTAAAGCAAAGCTACATCGACAAAGTTAAATGCTCTTGATTGGTGTGGTCCCTGTGCCTATTCAGCAGCTTCTTTCTGGAAACCATCGTTTCTCTTTTAGTCCCTGTCCTGAGTTTTTGTCCTCCAGAGCCTTGCTTTTATCTAGAAGTCACAGTCCTTCCTAAGGTATTTCCTCATTACTGTCTTGAGGTGTCATTTCTTCCCAGGGATATCTGCATTTTAATGGGGGGCACATACCCACATGTGTAACTCTGTAATGGGGCAAGGTGTTAGAGCAGCAGGCTATAAAGTGGCTGCTACCACCAGATCCACACTGTCCTCTAGAAATGTCATGGCACCAAGGATAGCAGAAATGTTGCTTGTCTTAAAAGGAGAAGGGAATTCCAGTTTGTGGAGTGCCAGTGATATACGTTAGGCGCCATGCCACTCTGTGTGTGTGTCGGATCATGGAAGCATTTTACATAATTGTTAGCATTATCATGTGAGATGAGCATTACTGTTCCCATTTTATAGATGAGGAAATACAAGTCAGAGAGATTAAGTAGCTTTCCCAAGGTCACACAGCAATAAAGGGTGAGGCTGAGATTCAAATTCAGATTGGTTTAAATGAAAATCTCATGCACTTTACGTTGTAATACCTTTATTCACTCATGCGAAATGTATTTGTTGAACATCCACTGTGTGCCAGGCAATTATTTAAGGACAAGACAGACAGATCTGACCTCAAGAGCTGATACTGTATCACACTGCTGCCCATCAGTTCTCCTCAACATCTTTACCTGAAATAAATGCTCATGTCATATTAAGAAAAATATTATAATATTTATGACGTTCCTCACCTTAAATTAAGGCTAATTTTAGAGTTCGTGTTTTTCTTTATTATATATTATTAAATACTGGGACATATTTAAATATTTTTAAATGCATGTTTCAAGTTTCAGGGAATGGGGGACTCATTTCAAACATCATAATAATGGCAGGAAGGAACGCATGAAGTATGCCCTAGAACATGTCCTTGGTGTTTATAGGAATGCGATTCAACTTCTTATATTTCACTGTATTGTTCAACACAAACTTCTAGTTAATTCAGAAAAAGAAAAGAGGCACATATATCCTAACAAAGTACAAAATACTTTTCCTGCCCCTCACCCTTTTATGCTGCATGCCCGTTCTCTGATATCCTTGGCAAGTAAACTTATGACTTTCATATGAGCCAACCAGTTAGAAATATTAATACTCTTGAGGGCAAGTGCACCAACATTACTGTAAAAAAATGCCAGTTCACCGTAATAGTCAATGAGGACTTAGAATTATGCTCTGTTTTTCCATTTTGGCTTCCTTTTCCCTATTTTTATACATTGGTTTTTATTTACGTTATTTATGCTTCTCTTAAAATTTGTTTTTACACTGTTAATAAAAATTCAGATTTTAAGGAGAGATGCTTTCTGCTACCCCTGGGTTTGGTCTATTGCTCCCATTTTTTTTTTCATAATGGCCAACTTGGATGCCTGTATTTCCTTCCGTTAAAATGTAAATAACTTATCAGATACAGTTACCCCCGTGTTACTTGGCATTTGAAATAGGTTTTTTCCTCGTTATTTGGAATAGGTTTTTGCCAACCCAGAAGACTGTGCAAGCTTTGGCAAAGGAGAGATTGCCAAGAAGTATCTTCGGACAGATGACAGAGTGGAACGTGTACGAAGGTGAACCCACTGTCTCCTGAAATGATTTACTTGATCAAAGAATTTTGGGACCAGAGTTAAGTGAGGATGTTGGGGTCTTGAAGAAAGAAGGAAGAAAAGTCTGTCATTTTACCTAGTCCATATAATTATAGAAAATTAGCGATCTAGATGTCTCCAACTATCACTGTGATTGCACATATTTCCAATTTAGCTTTTCTGTGCACTTTGTTGGGGTTAATGACTTTGTTCTGTGTAGGGATTTATCAAAAGTAATGACAGGTAGGAGGTGAAATGAGGATGGAAGATTCTTGCAGTTTTTGTCATCTTTCTCCAGAGATGAAACTGTCAGTTTGTGTAAAAGGTTGAAGAACTAGGTATTTTTGCATAAGATTCAAAATATGAACTTGGGAAATCTCTCCCTTTCCAATCTCTCTCTCTCTCTTCTTTGTAGATATTATGTTTAATATACTGAGAATGCAATGAACAGTGAAAAGCAGTAAGCCAAGATACCATCTACACAGTTTCCTAATAATACCAGGAATATACTTATTTTAAAAGCACATTGAATTCTAGTTCTGGAGTATATTTCTTAATCCTTGGCGTAAAGTCATGTAAATTGCAAACTTTTTTTCATCTTTACAGAGGTATTATTGACAAATAAAATTGTAAGATGTTTGAAGTGTACAATGTCATTTGATATATGTATATGTTGTGAAAGAATTCCCTCTATTGAGTTAATTAACACATCCATCACCTCACATATTTCATTTCCCCTCCTCTCTTTTTTTGGTGAGAACATTTAATTTCTACTCCTATAGCAACTTTCAGTTATACAGTAGCACAATACAGTGTTATAAACTATAGTCAGCATGTTATTATACTTTAGATCCTCAGACCTTGTTCATCTTATGACTGACGATTCGTACCTTTTTATCAACCTCTCCATATTTCCCCCAACCTCTAGCGCCCTGGCTACCACTAGTTTCTGTTTCTATGAATTTGATTTTTTTCCTTTTGGTAGATTCCGTGTATAAGTGATACCATATAATATTTGTCTTTCTCTGTCTTAATTATTTCATTTTGCCTAATGCCCTCCAGTTTCATCCAAATGACAGGATTTCCTTTTTTTTTTTTTAAGACTAAATAATATTCCATTGTGTGTGTGTGTGTGTATGGTTAGATTGTTTCCATGTCTCGGCTGTTGTGAATAATGCTGCAATGAATATGGGAGTGCAGACATCTCTTTGGGATAATGGTAGTTCTCTTTTTAATTGTTCGAGGACCTTCCATACTGTTTTCCATAGTGGTTGTACCAGTTTACATTCCCAGCAACAGTGTGGAAGGGTTCCTTTTTCTCCACAACCTGGCAAGCATTTTCTATCTCTTGTCCTTTTCATAGTTGCCAT
Organism: Aethalodelphis obliquidens; assembly: GCF_003676395.1. NCBI lineage: Eukaryota > Metazoa > Chordata > Mammalia > Artiodactyla > Delphinidae > Aethalodelphis > Aethalodelphis obliquidens. The sequence goes on along the minus strand of NW_020837980.1, from coordinate 15,243,669 downwards.
CCTAACAGGTATAATGTGATAACTCATTCTGATTTAGGATGATTGGTGATGTTGAGCACCTTTTATGTAACTCTTGGCCAGTTGGATGTCTTCTTTGGAAAAATGGCTAATGGGGTCTCCTTTTTTAATTGAGTTATTTTTACTTGTTTATTTGTTTTGGGCTATGGAATTGTATGAGTTCCTTATATATTTTGAATATAAGCCCTTATCAGATATGTGGTTTGCAAATATTTCCTCCCATTCCATAAGTTGCCTTTCAATTTTGTCGATGGTTTCTTTTGCTGAGCAGAAGCTTTTTGGTTTGATGGAGTCTCATTTGTTTGTTTTTGCTTTTGTTGTCTTTGCTTTTGGTGTCAAATCTAAAAAATCATTGCTAAGGCCAATGTCGAAGAGCTTACCGACTGTCTTTTCCTTCTAGAAGTTTTATGGTTTCAGGTCTTATGTTCAAGTTTTTAATCCATTTTGAGTTGATTTTTGTGTCTGGTGTAAGATAGGGTCCAGTTTCATTATTTTGCTTGTGGAAATGTAGTTTTCCTGACACAATTTATTGCAGAGGCTGTCCTTCCCTATTGTGTATTCTTGGCTCCTTTGTAAAAAATTAATTGACTATGTATGGGTTTATTTCTGGACTCTCTATTCTGTTCCTTTGATCGATGTGTCTGCTTTTATGCCAATACAATACTGCCTGGATTACTATAGTTTTTTAATGTAGTTTGAAATCAGGAAGTATGATGCCTCCAGCTTTGTTTTTATTTCTCAAGATTGCTTTGGATATTCAGGGTCATTTGTGGTTTCACACAAATTTTGGGATTTTAAAAAAGTTCTTTAAAAATGCCACTGGGATTTTGAGAGGGAGTACATTAAATCTGTAGATTGCTTTGGGTAGTGTGGACATTTTAGCAATATTAATTCTTCCAATCTATGAGGAGAGAATATCTTTTCATTTATTTATGACTTTTATTTCTGTCTTCAGTGTCTTATAGTTTTCAGTGTATAGATCTTTCATCTCTTTGTTTAAATTAATTTCTAAGTATTTTATTCTTTTTGCTGCTATCTTAAATGGAATTGTTTTTTAAGTTTCTCTTTCTGATAGTTCATTGTTAGTGTATAGAAATGCAACTGATTTTTTTTATTGTAGTTTATTGAAATTTGAGCAAGAATTTGGCTTTGATATTCTCCAACAAAATATTTTTGTACATTGATTTCATATCCTGAGACTATACTGAATTCATTTATTACTTCTAACAGTTTTTGGTGGAATTAGGTGAGTGTTTTTAATATCATATCCTATCATCTACAAATAGAGATAGTTTTACTTCTTTCTTTCTGTTTTGGATGACTATTTCTTTTTCTTGATTAATTGCTCTGACTAGGATTTCCAGTACTATGTTGAATAAAAGTGATGAGAATGGGCATCCTTGTCTTGTTCCTGATCTTAGAGGAAAAATTTTTGGCGTTTCACCATTGAGAACCATGTTAGCTGTGGACTTGTCCCATATAGCCTTTATTACACTGAAGTACATTCCATCTATAACCAGTTTGTTGTGAGTTTTTATCATGAAAGGATTTTGGGTTGTCAAATGCTTTTTCTGCTTCTATGGAGAAGATTTTTTAAAAATTAATTTATTTGTTTATTTTTGGCTGTGTTGGGTCTTCGTTTCTGTGTGAGGGCTTTCTCTAGTTGCGGTGAGCAGGGGCCACTCTTCATGACGGTGCGCGGGCCTCTCACTGTCACGGCCTCTCTTGTTGCGGAGCACAGGCTCTAGAAGCGCAGGCTCAGTAGTTGTGGCTCACGGGCCCAGTTGCTCCGCAGCATGTGGGATCTTCCCAGACCAGGGCTCAAACCCGTGTCCCCTGCATTGGCAGGCAGATTCTCAACCACTGTGCCACCAGGGAAGCCCCTGAGAAGATTTTTATCTTTCATTTTGTTAATGTAGAGTATCACACAGATTGATTTGCAGATGTTGAACTATCCTTGCATCCCTGGAATAAATCTCACTTGATAATGGAGTATGATGCTTTTGATCCTTTCAATTAAACTGTTTAATTTGTTTTGCTAATATTTTGTTGGGGATTTTTGCCTCGTGTTCATCAGGGATATTGGCCTGTAATTTTCTTTTCTTGTAGAGTCCTTATCTGACTTGGATATCAGGGTAATACTGGATTTGTAAAATGAGTTTGTAAATGTTCCCTCCTCTTTTATTTTTTTGGAAGAGTTTGAGAAGGATCAGTTGGGTAATGTATTCTTAGTTGGTAGTTTTTTCTTACAGAACTTTGAATATATCATCCCACTCTCTCTGGCTTGCAAAATTTCTGATAAAAAATTCCGCTGATAATCTTATGTGGGTTCCCTTGTATGAAACAAGTTGCTTTTCTCTTGCTGCTTTTAAGCTTCTCTCCTTGTCTTTAACTTTTGATAAGTTAATTATAACGTGTCTCGGTGTGGGTCTCTTTGGATTCATCTGTTTTGGTACTTTCTGAGGTTTTTGTAGTTGAATGTCTATTTCTTTCTTCAGATTAGGAACATTTTCAGTCATTACTTCTTTGGGTAAGTTTCTGCCCCCTTTTCAGTCTCATACTTCTGGTACCTCTATAATGCATATATTGGTCTTTTTGAGGGTTTTCCAATAAGTTCCTTAAGCTATTGTCACTCTTCTTCATTATTTTTTCTTTTTGTTTCTCCGATGGATGAATTCTGCTGCACTGTCTTCAAGTTTGCTGAACCTTTCTTCTGCTTCATCTAATCTGTTGTGACCTCCTTTATTGAATTTTTTAATTCAGTCATATTCTTCAGCTCTGTGATTTTTGTTTGTTACTTTAAAAATATTTTCTATTTCTGTTGAAATTCTCACTTTGCTCGTGCATTGCTCTCCTGACCTTGATGAGCATCTTATGACCAATATTTCCATCAGGTAAATCACTTATCTCTGTTTCAGTAAGGTCTGTTTCTGTAGATTTATCTTGTTCTTTTGTTTGGAACATATTTCTCTGTTTCTTTATTTTTCTGTATTCTCTGTGTTGGTTTCTGTGCATTAGATAAAACAACCACCACTCCCAGTCTTGACAGAGTGGTCTCATGTGGGAGATGAACCTTGTCAATTAGCTTGAGCTCCTGGTTGTCTCTCAAGCCTTTGTGATTCTCCAAGCTGCCTTCTTTGTTTCTACTGGCTCCTAGTTTTTGAGTGTGTGCCAAGACTTTTCAAGTGTTCCAAAGGGGAGGATCACAGTCAGCAGCTAGCTGCAAGCAGATTGGAAGCTGGACTCTCAAACAACAGCTGGGAAAGTAGGTAGTTAAGCCCCTTCCAGAGAGAAACTGGGATTTGGGCATTTTTCCTGGGCTCAGGTGTATAGCTGTGGGGAGAGCTCTTGTACCTATTAAGAAACTGCTTCCTTGTTTGCTGTAGTCCTGTGGAAGTCATGAATGCAAGCCCCGTTGGCTGTCAGAGCCAGGCAATCCAGGAGCCTGTCCCTTCAGTAGTAGCTGCAAAAGTTGGGGTGCCAGAAGTGCGTACAAGCTCCTTCCAAGGAGATACTGGCAACTTGGAGTGGGCTAGAGGGAGAAGGTGAGGGATGTGTCTTCTGGCTTCTCCAGTCTCTGTGGAGGATTATAGCCAGCCCCTAGATGCATACTGAATTAGAAGCCTGACCCTCAGCAGCAGCTTTAAAATATACAGATGAATGCCTTTTAGGGAAAGACTGGAGGATGGACATTTTTGCCTGCTCCCTCTTCACTGAGCCTTGGGGGTGGGGGGAGCTGCGGCAAGTGCTTGTGCTTGTTGAGAACTGCTTCTTTGTTTGCTGTATTCCTGTGGGACTTGTGAATGGTAGCACTCTTGGCTGTCAGAGCCAGGTGATCCAGAGACCCATCACTTGGGCTGCAGCCATAAAAGCTGAGGTGCAGATGTGTGTAAGCTCCTTCTGGGGAGATACTCGCGACTTGTTTTGGGCTAGAAGGAGAAAATGGAGCAGGTGTCTACTGGCTTTCCTAGGAAGGATCAGAGCCAGACCCTAGATGCAGGCAAACTGGAAGCTTGACCTTTAGGTAGCAGTTTTTAAAGTATGCAGGTGGATCTCTATGTGGGAAAGACTGGGAGGTCGGCATTTTTGCCTGTTCCCTCTGTACTGAGTCCTGGGGGAATAGCTACAAGAAGTCTCATGCACCTGTTAACAACTTTGCTTTTGTTTGCTATAGTCCTTTGGGTCTCCAAAATGCAATCCTCACTGACTTACAGAGTTAGATGTTTTGGTGGGGGCCTGTTTTGGGGTGAAAGTCTTAAAGGTTGGGTCACTAAATATGAGGTCTAAACCCTTTTCTCCTCAGGGAGAAGCTGGGAGTTGAGAATTCCCTTCCGACTGTATGGTGCTGTTCTGGGGGTGGGGTTTATAGCAAGATTTTCTCAGCCTTTCCTTATCCATTTCGACGTGCGTATTTTCTCATTCTCTCAATGAGCAGAAGTTGCTCAGCTGGTTTCTGCATTTCTTTCAGAGGTAATTGCTCCATGTGTAACTGTCCATTTGGATCTCTGGAAAGAGGGGAGTTCAGGAGCCCCCTCTGTCACCATCTTGGCCAACCTTCTCCCCACCGCAAAATTTTTTATATTGAGATTCCATTGCCAATCCATCAGTTACCTTTTTCTAACATGTGAAACATTAAAGTTATGTACCGTCTTCATTTAGTATTTTCTAATGCTCATCTAAACTGGAGTACAATTCTAGACACATTTCACAGGATAAGCAAAATTATGTAAAATTAAAGAAGCAGTGAAGAGTTTTCATAGCCATACTTAAACATTTAGATATTTAGTTTTGTGATGAATAGTTAAGATATGAAACATCATGAATATATTTGACTACACTTCTTCAATTTGTTGAGTATAAATAGATAATGAAATGGGGACTGAAAGAAAAAAATTTACTTCTGTAATTCATGTATCTGCTGCAGCATCAAATCCCTTTGGAATCTAGATCATATTTGCATCATCACTTTTGACTTCCTGGAAAGTCTGAAGCCCCTCCCAAGATCTCTGCAGATTCCCTTATGGTATATAGTCTCAAGATTAACTCAGTCTGCAATCCTGCATTTGTGCATGTTTCCGTGTTCTGCATTTTGTTAGGCTGATGTAAACTTGGTTCTTTCCTCAACTCTGTCAACAAATCAAGTTAAAAATGTGATAAAAATAGACCTGACTGAATCAAGGTGCAGAGTTTACAGTGTGGCAACACAAACATTTCAAGTTGTATGTTACAGTGCTCTGTCTTTCAGCATCCTCTCCCTGGGAAAGTTGCATTGTGCCCTTGTCACCTCACAAAATGGTCAGCATTACACCATTTTGCAGGCTGTTCTTTTACCCCATGTACTTCTCTGCTCCTCCAGTACCGAAATTTAATTTTTTTATTTATGCAGAAGTTTAATCTCAAATTATTTATCAAGCAAGAATGGCTTTTTCTAAGAGGAAGTCTATGCTAGATAGTTAGAATAAAATTTTAACTTTTGCTTCACTTAGTTATATATTTGTTAATTCAGCAGTCCTACTGATTAAAGTGGCCAGGTTTTTTTTTTTTTTTTTTGTGGTACGCGGGCCTCTCACTGTTGTGGCCTCTCCCGTTGCGGAGCACAGGCTCTGGATGTGCAGGCTCAGCGGCCATGGCTCACGGGCCCAGCCGCTCCGCAGCATATGGGATCTTCCCGGACTGGGGCACGAACCCGTGTCCCCTGCATGAGCAGGTGGACTCTCAACCACTGCGCCACCAGGGAAACCCCAAAGTGGCCAGTTTTAAAATGGATTGTGTCAAGAATATGGATCTAAAATAGTCTCAGGAATCTCTCAAAGAATCAGTGTGAAAATTTCAAACAGTATCAGAGGAAAATTATATGTGTTATGATGAAAAAGAATAAAAATTAGAAAAGGTGAATAAAGCTTTGTGGAGTTATCAAAACCACTAAAGAGAAAGTAAGCAGTTTAAAGCTTTGTCTCATCCTTTTTGTGCATCCCTTTTAGGGAAGGTAATCAAATACATGATGCTAATCATGACCCTATGCTCATAAAATTGCCCAGAACTGGAAAGTGACAACAATTAGACCTTTAGTAGCATTAGTAAGTTTGAAAGGAAGATCAAAGTAAGTCTCACCTATGAAAACTTAGCAACAGGTATTTTATTGGGGGATTTTTAGATTCCTCCCCACTCTCCCTTCCCAGCCCCTACTTCTGTCTCTCCTTGCCCATGGGATTGTATTTCTAAAGGAGAAAGACATTATCTAAGCTGATCTCATCAGGTTGTGAACAACAAATAAAATTTAGTGAGAATGATTGACCTTAGCTGTGAAAGGAGTCAGTGTCCTTGAGGAGGTGCAGCCACTGTGTGTCCAGCGCCTCCTGGCGATCAGACACTGGCTTTTCAGTGCGGCAAAGAAAGAGAGTGTCCAGGAAAGGCAAGGCATCCAGTTTCCAGGTGTATTTTTTTTGAGATCGGATCAGTCCCATCAAAAAATTTCCTACTAACCAATCTCTTTTGGAGATACTTTTCAGAGAAAGAGTTTCCAGAATCTCCACTTTGCATTTTTAACCTAGAATTTTTCATTACTTCCACATGTAATTATCATGTTATTTCTATTAGCATATTTCAGTGACAGGGACAGAACTTGGCTACAAAGGAAGTGAAAATTATGCTTTCAGGTATGCAATAGTGAGAAAATTAATACATTCTACACATATGGAACACTTAATTAAAAATATAAAGTAATATGTGTTGAAATGTCAAGATAAGTAGCCTAAAGTTATTTATATTCTGGGCAGACAGAAATCAGTGATGATTAGAAAACCTTTTACATTATGCATTTATTCAATCCTATCCCATCTTGTTCTAGAAAGAATTCAAGACCAAATGTGTTCCCTACAACAAGGTAAAAAGAAAGTTGTGCGGTAATCAGGGCAGCTGGAGAAATACAGGGTAGCATTCAAAAGAGGAAAAGGGGGGTGGTACTTAGGAAGAGGAGAGATGTTTAGAATAGGCTATGTTCAAAGGTAGAGAATACCCCTTCACTGAAACTGTTCAGTGGAGTCCAGGTGATACTCGCTGGGGATTCTTCAAGGAACTGGAGCATGGGCTAGGATTTGAGCCAGATGACTTCCCTTCTGGCCCCAATGCATGAAGGAAGCATTTATTGAGAGATTACCGTGTGTGTCTCATGGTCACTTCTTTTATTGGAGTGCTATAAAATAGCTTTAAGACTGGGTTCCTGCCCTTGAGGGGGTTTATAACTTTTCCCCTAAAAATAAGACCAACATTCATGTAGTTAGAGAATGAAATAAAGCAGTCTCCCATTAGATGTTAAGTCGTGAGGTACAGGGTATTAGTTCCTAGGGTATTTAAGAATATTTCATAAAGGAAGAAGCTGCAGAATGTTAGGAGAAGGAGAGGAGAGATCACATCAATTTGGGAAATTTTCTTTGTGGGAATTTGGACATACTGCTGCTGTATGCTGATCGTGAAGTACTTTGGGTAAGAGAAGGGAGTTAGCAAGTCTGGTGTGAAGCTCCTTTTGTAGTTGGCCATCCCCTGATAATTCTCAAACATGTCTAGCAACTCTGGTCAAGGTCAGGGTGATGCTGAGATCCGAGTGGTTCTGATCTGACTAAGAAGGTGTGACTGGTGCATCATAAGCACAGAGCAGGGCTGATGGGAAGGTCAGCCCAGAGCAAGCTTGCCCCAAGGAGCATCTGCCTGAAGGAGAAAGGAAACAGGAACACAGGATGATGGAGGGGGGGAAATAGACCCCGGTAGAAGGTGGTCACACATAAAGATGGATGTCCACCAGGTATTAGATTTTGGTAGCTGTCTAGGAATGACGTGAAAATGAAGGCAGCTGCCCCTCTAGGATGAGTTCTGTTGTTTGAGCAGAGAAAGGGTTATGGTGGAAGGGTGATACTGAACTACAGCAGGAGCTGACTGGGAGAGTTGGGTAAGCACGTGCCTGGCTCAGGGTCTGAAAAAGAAGAGCATATAAAATAGCGTAAATTAACACAGAGTATGAGGCTCCATTGAAAACAGGCCTTACTAGGACAATAAGGAATGCTATTTCTGAGACCGTTTTGAGGGCCAAGGACAGGGAAAGAGAATTGAAAAGAGAATAAGATAAAGAGAGAGAGGGAAGCCAGAAAAAAATGGAGGGGCGAGTAAGGTCCAAGGAAGCCCTGCCTTTGAACTTCCTTCCCTCTCCCTCCACTGGAGCTCTTTACCCCTCATTGTCCTTGACTTTCTTCTCTTCTCTTTGCCAATTGCTTAACACAGGCTTAGAAGTAAACACATTTCCACAGAGTCTCACCATTATAGGTTCTTTCCCAACTTTAAAACGTCTGTCCTTTTAGAATGTTGTGAAGGAGAAAAGTAACATGGCCAAGATGGGAGGTGAAGATATATCTGTGGTCCAGCAGGAGAGTTCAAAGGACCCAAACAAATACCCTTGGTGTAATTGGTGAAGCTCTTCTTTAGTAGAAAATAGTATTCCTGTCCTTTCTTGCCCACCTCACTCTCAGTAACCCTTGGGTTGTTCCATGAAAGAGAAGGGATAAGAACTCCCATGCCTTTCTGTCTTGGCTTTTATTCAGGAACAGACAGTTGTTTATTTAAATCTTTCAAGACTGTTACTTACCTAGGTTACTGTCGCATTCTTCATACCTTTATGTTGTCATCATCTTTGTCAAAAAGGTGGTGAGAAAGGATAATCTACTGGAAACAGGAGAAAGGAAAGTAGGGGAGGAGAATAGTGATCATTGAGCAGGCAATATGTAATAGTTATGTTTTTTGCTAAAAGAAAAGAGAGTAACATAAAACCAATATTTTTCATTTTGAAATATGTATTGATAGCTGATAAGCGCTATCAAAATCTCAATTTCTAGTCTAGATTCTTAAGCAGTTTTTAACTCTGGAGACTTGAACAGGAGTACCAGATTTTTGAAGATTAAGCAGTTTAAAAAAATGTCAAGTCAATAATACATGTGCCTTGTATTCAAGGTGCCATGAATTGGAGGAAAACTTGTGTCTAAAACATGCTTTCTGTTTTCTTATAGCTGTGGTATAAAATCCCAATCAAGGAAATATGTCTTTCTCTTTATTGTCTATCAATTTTGTGTATACTTTGCACTTTGCTCCATCACTACTAACTAATTCCTTTTGCAATTTGAGGATAGGTTGGCTAAATTTTTTCCCATGTTTGAAAGACTAGTTATGTATTCTGTTATATGGATGTGGAGAGCATGAATTTCTTGATATTAAATTGGTAAATTGATTCTTGGCAACCTAGTGGATTGGGTGAATGGGCAAGGGTGGTCTCGGGAGCCATTTTGCAGACTAGCACAAGTGAGGGAGGAGTCTTAAGAAAGATCATAACCAAAACGATTTTGTTCTTTTCGGAAGAGGAGTTTTTATAAGAAGAATCTTGAATTGCTGTTGTATGGACCTTAGAAGAAAAAATATTTTATATGTATAAAAATGGAGTGAGTTTTATTATATAGATGCAGTTTTGATAGTCTTGAAAGTGCAAAAAACCTTCTCTGTTGTATGTTGAGATACACTACAAATAAAAGAAACAAGATAACGAGACATTCTAAATAAGAGTCAAGTGGGTAAGGAAGCAAGGGAATTCGAGAGAAATAAAATGAATCTTACTTTGCATGTTTAAGATCCATTAACACTTCTATTTAGTTTCAGAAGAGAGGAAAAAATGAATATATTTCTGCTGATTTTGAAATTTGTGTTTTACAAGTCATCTTTTTCCACAGAGCCCACTTGAATGACCTCGAAAATATTGTGCCATTTCTTGGTATTGGCCTTCTGTATTCCTTGAGTGGTCCAGATCTCTCTACTGCCATCCTGCACTTCAGGCTCTTTGTTGGAGCACGAATCTACCACACAATTGCATATTTGATACCCCTTCCCCAGCCAAATCGCGCTTTGGCTTTTTTCCTTGGATATGGAGTTACACTGTCAATGGCTTACAGATTGCTGAGAAGTAGGTTGTACCTGTAAAGAGAATCATACAACTCATCATCCAGTGATTTTCTAACAATTCTGTACTTCCAATTTGTAACAAATACTTTTTAAGATTTTAAGTGGGAAGGGAGCAGGGAAATTAAGATAGGGAAAACCTGGTCTGAATATTAATGTCACCAATATCCTTTATTCTTTCTTAATATTTGCACTAGAAATTTAACATAATTTTTAGCTCTTTTGTCTTATTCTTAAGTACTTTGTTTTAAATTTTGATTGTAATTTGTAACATTATTCAACATTTCATATTTTAAATCTTTAGAAAGAGTAAGTACATGTATGTTAAACTTGTATTTCAGTATTGCTGAAATCGGCGTATGAAATAAAGAATTTAAAGAACGATTTCATTTGGTTTTATTTTTCCCAACATATTTTCAAAAGTTTCAGGGTTTCCCTGGTGGCGCAGTGGTTGAGAGTCCGCCTGCCGATGCAGGGGACACGGGTTCGTGCCCCGGTCCGGGAAGATCCCACATGCCGTGGAGCGGCTGGGCCCGTGAGCCATGGCCGCTGAGCCTGCGCGTCCGGAGCCTGTGCTCCGCAACAGGAGAGGCCACAACAGTGAGAGGCCCACGTACCGCAAAAAAAAAAAAAAAAAAAAAAAAAGTTTCAATCCTACAGAAAAGTAGTACAATGAACTTCTATATGTCTTTCACCTAGATTTACCAGTTGTTAATATTGCCGCATATTTGCTTTAGCTCTTATCACTCAGTGTTTTTTTCTGAACAATTTGAAAGTAAGCTGCAGATACTATATCATGCATTTAAGATATTTCATTCCTAAATACTTCAACATTTATCTCCTGTGTACAAAGCAGTCTCCAAATAACCATACCATTCTCACACCAAAGAAATTTAACTCTAATACAATATTTATTAACATACACAGATCATATTTAAATTCCCCAATTTTTCCAATAATGTCTTTTATAACTGCTTTATTTTTGATCCAGGAATCAAACAAGGATGTCACACTGCCTTTTGTTATCATTTCTATTTAGTTTTCAATAAAATGGATGAGTTCTTTCATTTTTTTTTATCTTTTATGACTGGCATTTTTTGAGAAGTTTAGGCTGGTGGTTTTCTAGAATGATCCTTAATCTGGTTTGGTTTTGTATATTATTTTCTCATTCTTAGATTCAAATTAAACATTTTTGTTAACGTTGTGTTCTTCAGATTACAGCACGTTTGATGTCAGTTTGTCCCATTAGTGGTGATCAGTTCAGTAAGGTAGTATCGACCAGATTTATTCACTGTAAAGCTATCTTTTTGTAATCGTATTTAGGGTGATAAATTGAGACTGTGCAAATCCTGTCCTCCTACAAACTTTCACCCAATGGATTTAGCATCAAATAATGCTCAGTTTTGTTTCTATATAAAAATATAAAAATTCATAAAGCATATATTTACAAACATATAAACCCTATATACATCCATACATATTTATATTTTTTGTCTTGAATGATGTGTACTTAAACCTTTATAATAAAGGATGAACTGTTAAAATATTGATATTTTTCTTATACTCACCATTTATATTATTAGTTTTTCTCTCTCTTGATTACTCTTAATTTTAATACATATTTCTTAAGTAGTGCTTTTAGTCGCGCTCATAATGGTTCATTTAGGTTTACCACACAAATGAAAAGTCACTGTGTTTATATTTTAAGTTTCATAATTTGAGCAGCTCTTAAGTCCATAAACGTATTGGACAATTGACTGTGGAGAATTCTGTACAAGTTTCTTTTCACTTCTTTTCCTAATGTTAAAAGCAGCTTTGCATATCAGGAAAGCTTTGTGGTATAATTAATGGAAAAGATCATGAGCTCAGAAGTGAAAAGTTCAAAATTTAAGGATTAGATCTGCCTGCGTAAACACGCACGCGCACACACACACACACACACACACACACACACACAGACACCCTACCCTCTGGATTTGGGTAACCTATTTACTCTGTCCAATCTGTAGTTTCCTTAAACTTTTGTTACATTTTTTGAAGGTCAAATGATCTATGTATGTGAAAAAAAGATATTCTAAACAATAAAGTGTCCTCCATATGGAAATTATTTGAGTAATCTATCGAGCACAAAGATTCAGTTAGCTGAGTTTTGTGTAAGATACTTGTTTAACCATTGTCACTTCTGTAATTGTTCTCATAAATTTTCTACTTCCCTGGTAATGCTTCTCAGAGTAGTAGCAGAATGTACTGTGGTTATTGGTTACCCACTCAGCTACTAATATTTGATATCTATTACTTAACAACTATCAGGAAAAAGAAAGGACATTTAAATTATATGTTCTTAGAGGTATAAAAACTATGTATGTGTGCAGAACATGTTTAAGAAAAAATGAAAATGTCTAGAGATCACCCACTTCAATTTCCAAGTTTGAATAATAGTTGTAAAGACAATTTAAAATGGTTTCTAACTGTGTTTTCACTCAGAAGAGAAGCTGTAGATGTTGGGGAATTTATTAGTGAAACTGTTGTAATGGAGGAGGATGGATGAAGGAAAAACTATTTACTGGTCCAGTGTCTCCTGTACCAAGGAATCCCCACCTGACCACATGACACACTGGACTCTGGAGGGACGTCTGTGCTATAAGTGGCTTTGACTTGTGATGGGACAGAGGTGGAGAAGAGATTGCACAGTTTGTATTAACACTGTTACCTAGGAGGGACCTGATGGATATGTTCATGTTTCTACCACTTAATTAGAACTCTTTGAACGCAAGGATTGTGTTTTCTTTGTCTTTATATATACATTCTCATTCATGTACACAAACATGAATGTGTGAATGCACATCTGCATTCACACACCCCATTCTCGGACTCCACACTCACCACACACACACACACACATACACACAGGAGTTAGTACCACCACCATCACCAGTACTAACCATTATGTATGCACTTAATAATTAGGTAACAAGTTACTTCTTCAAATTTCACCACTCCCTTCACTCAAGCCTTGGTCTCTCACCAACCCTAAACTAACTCTACCATAAGTAAGTCAAGTTTCTTCTGCAGAAATCAGAAGGTATTTATCTGTAATTCTTATAGAAGCATCATCTAGGGTGGTGATGGGAGTTTTAGTGAGAGGGTGCAGTGACTCTCAAATGGGGCTGGAGGGTGGGGCAGATTTTATCAAAATCTCTACAGCTAGCATCTACACATACACACAATATACTGAATCAATATTATTTAGGACATAAGCCCTATGGTTATTTCACGTAGTACTACGTAGAGTAGAATCTTCTTAGCAGGTGGGGACATCTATCTCTAAGATGTACTTATTTGGCTCGGACATGTTGAAAGATGGTGGTGGGACATCAGAATTTGACATATATTAAAGGGCTCTGTGGTTTTAAAAGACTGAGAAAACCTTATCTGATCAGTGCCAAATGGGCGGGACCCTCTGCTTTGAAAAGTCAAACACTTACTCTTTCAGGGTATCGATGTGACTAGGCCCTGAGAGGTAGACTCATAAATGAGACTTGAGTGTAAACCATAATAGCAAGGAATTCACTGAAACTCAGTCCTATAACTGTCCCATGGTCTAGTGGTTTTGAATTCCAGGGGTCACTCCATTCTGGCCCTGTGGTCAAGCTGCCTTGGAAGTTAAATTGTGATCAGAAATCCTCTCTTGATTTTCTCTGGGGAAGCACTGCCAAAGGTACCAAAGTTACTCCATGACTCAGTGCTCTGCACACTATAGGAAGGCTTGTGTGGCTTGGAGAGCATGGGTTCACAGCAAAGAGAGTTGGATGAGTCAAACGTTCAATGGCATAAGACTAAGGTAACCTGATATATCCGTTTCAAGATAGAGGTGATGTCATGAATGGGACTAAAAATACTTATAGCTCAAGCCTAGGGAATCCTGTGTAAGTTCTAGAAACCATTCACCTGAGGGTTCTACTTTATAAATACCAAAAGAAAATTTTTTTTTGAGTTGCATAGTTGCTTCACACTGACTAGTTTTGGAGACAGATGGTGAGAAGTGAGGCAATTTGCCTTGAAAGTCTCTACAATCCATTTAGAAACAGCGGCACGAGAATCCTATGGTCATCTCCCTGCTGCCAGCCTGAAATGTCAGCCCTGTGGGAAGCTGATAGGTGTTCCTGCTATCAACAGAAGCAGCACTTCTACATTCGTATCTTTCAGAGTACTTTATTCACTATATATCCTATGTAAACTGTTGGATTTGACAAGGAGGGGTTGTCAAAGGCAGACTACTGGGAAGGGACTATGTTGGGTTGAATTTGGCACCAATCTCTCACACTTGACAGCTCAAGTACAAGATTGGGGATGCGCTGTAGGACCTATGAGCCTCCTCAGGCAGCAGGCGCAGGCCCTAAGTCACATTTAATGCAGAAAGCCCTGACAGCCCTGCATGAAATGGGCGCGGTAAATGGAGAGAGAGGAGCTGCGTGCAAGCGTCGGCCATTTAAGTTATTTCCTCTTACTGGAGTTTCGGAAAATAAGAACCAGGATGATATAGACTGTGCTACACCACAAAGAGATCTGCATTAGCAACTTAAAGAAAATCATCTAAAGTTTAAGGCTGGGCGACGTGATTTTCCATAGCTAAAAGCTAAGAGGGGAATCAGTGGAGAGTCAGAGCTGCCTAAAATTCTTCATCTTTTACCCTACATTATACGTATCTATATCTATATTGCTATATTAATAAACCCATCTAAAGAGAAAAGTAAAGGATTGAAGCAGTTTTACATAGTGGAATAGAACAATAGATTTGAAAGCACTTAAATTTGAATCTTGGCTCTGACACTTTCTGGCTGCACGAGACAATGACCAAGATGTTTAACTTCCTTAAGCCCCATCTTTAATTCTAAAATGGCAAGATTAAGACTTTACCTACGGTATTAATATTCTTTTGCCACAATACTTCTATGTAACAAATCATCCGTGACTCAGGGGTTTGGCAAATGATTCTGCAGGGTTGGGCTGGTGTTGGCTGGGTTTGCACATGTGTCTGCTGTGAGCTACAGGTTGGCTAAGTGATTCTCGCGGACGTGTGTCTAACTGTCTCGCATATCTAGGAATTGGCTGGAGCTTGGGTGATTCCAGATGATCTAAACTAGGATTACTGGGGCAACTCAACTCTATTCCATGTGTCTCATCCTCTAGTATGGGGGTCAGTAAACTATGGCTCATTGGCCAAATCTAGCCCATGTATTGTTTCTATAAATAATGTTTTATCAGAACACAATTTTGCTCATTCATTTTCATATTTGCTACGGCTCCTTTCATGTCACAATGGCAGCGTCGAGTAGTTGAATAGTAGCAGTAGAGACCACATGGTCCACAAAACCAAAAAGATTTACTATCTGATCTTTTACAGAAACAGTATGCTGACTCTTGCTTTCGTAGGCTAGCCTGGATATGTTAACATGGCCACGGCAAAGAGCAAGAGAGGAAATGGAAATGCGTTAGCACCTTTCCAAGATTCTGCATGTATCACATCTGCTAACATGCTACTGGCCAAAGAAAGTCATATGTATGACTGCAGAATTAAAGCTCTAGGACACAGACAACCTTATTAGTGAGAAGAATTGCAAAGTCATGTGAGCCAGGGGCCTGGATACCTGAAGAGATGAAGAATTTAGGCTATTTTTGCAACCAATTTACTGCACCTGCCCACTTCAAGATATTGTTATGAGGTTCAAATCAGACACATGTAAAACATCTTATAAACTCTACCACAGTATGCAATTAAAACAGCATTCATTCTAATGTGTCATAATTTTATCAGATTAGTGGTAATCTGTTATATCCTCAGTATGATAAGAATAGTTATAACTAAATATGTGGTATGTGAACTTGACCTCGTTCTCATTTGCAATGCGCTGCCTTAGAGAGACAGATGGGACAAGGAACAAATATTTGGATAACCTTATTGCTTCTTTAATCAAGTTGGTTCCCAAACTGTGCCCAGTCTGTTCTCTTGAAATTATCATCTGCACCCTGCTCCCAACCAAGTGTTTCATCAAAATTAATCAAGTTCTGATTACTGGTGTATAGAGTGTAGCACAGATAATATTACTGGCCCAAATGTAAAATTTTTGTGTTAGTATTTGCTGAAGTAATTGTATTTTATCTTCTCATGGGTTGAATTAATGATGAAAATAAGGGCTGTGCTAAATCCTTGTCTGAGCTACTACATCTATAGCTTGATAGCTAAAGGAATGTAATTTACTCTTTCTTTATAACTCATCTTTCGTGACAAGACAGAGTTGAGAACCAAGAATTGGTTCTAATGATAGCTTTCCACTAACTTACATGAGACACAGGCAAATCATGTACTCTTTCTCTCTCCATGTCTTCATATTTTTAAAATCAAGAGATTAAATTAGAAAAATATTTGAAATATTCTCTGAGTCCAAAAATTCTATTTGTTCTGGAGGCATGGTCTCCTCTTTTTCCAGTGATAAAATATGAAAAGCAAGATGTGGGAATAATTATAGTAGGAAGCTTGTAGCCTCTATTAATGAGGTCAAAGCTAAACTTGTGTGTTAAATAGCATTTTGTGGTTTAGTGCCTTAGGATAATAATCTTTAAATTAATTTTCCTCTGAATCACCAACATGCTGCCACCAAAACCAAATTATCATTTGTTAATTTTCAGAAATAAATAAACAACTGCATGGAGTTACCACCACTTTAAGACTTCCTTCTTCAGACACTGAACGTGCTGCCACTTGAGTAGATCAGTCGCTAGTAGCAGTGATTGTGGGACAAACAAATAGAATGCCCAGAAATAAATGAAGTAGGGTTTCTTGTTTTTTTTCATCCTGGGCTCCCAGAATCTTGACTCTATGAGTTGGCTAGGTTCCACTTAGTCCAAATAACTATATATAAAATAAACATTTTGTGTATTTTACCTATTGCTTCATGAAAGAAATATTTACTATAGGCCACCTATGTGCCAGGCGCTGTTCTAGGTGTTTGGTATACATCAATGAATAGACACGTGGAGAGTTTGCCTTCTAGTGGTGATTCTTTAATTTAGGGATTGTAAAGAAAGCAAAAGGATCTGTTGAACTGATTGAACCCATACTATCATGAGAATTTTCTATGCCAGCGATCATTCCACTTGGCCCTGTGGACCAAATCTGGCCTTCCACTTGTTTTTGTTTGGCCGACAAGCTAAAAGTGTTTTTTTTTCCTAATGAACATTTGCAATAAATTTGATGATTGAGAACGCTAACCTTGAAACCCACTTAAGCAAAATATTATCCTTTGAATAAAATTCCATTCTTTTCACTAGTAGATCTGAATTACAAAAACTTGTGCTCCATCATTATTTTTTGAATTTCAACAATAGAAAATGTGGAAATTTGTTTTCTCATTTGTTATATAAGTTCCTACATAACACACTTGATTTTGCCCCTTGGCTCACTAAGTCTAATATTTGCTGTCTGGCCTTTTACGGAAAAAGTTTGTCAATGCCTGATCTATACAATTGAATATAAAGAATATGAATGGATACAGAAAATTTTTCTAGTTCTTTTTCATTAAATAACTGAATTTAATCAAAATGACTAAGAAAACTTTATTTCAACATTGATCCTTTTATATTTAAATTATTATCTATTTTTGTTCTAAATTATTATGTCCTATATGGTATGTTATATGCTGGAATATTTGTAATCTTATAAGCACTTTCTTAATTGTTAAAGGATTGAGATATTGTTAATTGACCTCTATGAAAACACAGCTTCTTACCAGCATGCTTTGAGTCTGTATGTGCTCTCTCCCTGGTAGCTGAATTTTCTCTCTAAGATCAGTGCTCTTTTTTAAAAAAATTATTGAAGTATAGTTGATTTTCAATGTTGTGCTTAATTTCTGCTGTACAGCAAAGTGACTCAGTTTTATAAATATGTATATATACATATATATATATAAATATATTCTTTTTCATATTCTTTTCCATTATGGTTTAACACAGGTTACTGAATATAGTTCCCTGTGCTATACAGTAGGACCTTGTTGTTTATCCATCCTATATATACTAGTTTGCATCTGTTAATCCCAAACTCCCAGTCCTTCCCTCCCTCACCCCCTTCCCCCTTGGCAACCACAAGTCTGTTTATGTCTGTAAGTCTGTTTTTGTTTTGTAGAGAGGTTCATTTCTGTTGTATTTTAGAATCCACATGTAAGTGATATCATATGGTATTTGTCTTCTGAGATCAGTGCTCCTGATGCTACTGTGATGGATATTGAAATTTTAAAACCCCCTTGGCTGGAAAAATCTCCTTTTGCTTGGAGTAGATATATAGAAATCATGACACTTCCAGTGTAACTCTATTGTTACATCACTCACTTCTCAGAAATGATAGTTAAAACCATTCATGTTTAATCACTTCATACCCAATGCCAAGTAGTTTACACTAATAGAGAGCAGAATAAGCTATGGCCAAATGAGACTGAACGGAAAACTCAGAGGTCTAACTTAACATCTTTTTTTTTTCCTGGGACATTTATGCTCATGATGGTGATTTTATATTGCATACATATAACATAGTCACAGTTATTGCTTTTAGAATTGCCCTAGTTTCTTTGATGGATTTATATGTATTACTCTTTTATAGAGAAATAGTACACTGTTCCACTAGGAAAATCGTGACTGCTCTGCCACACAAACAAATTTTAAATTTACTAATTCAAAAATTACGCCAAGCCCTTTACCAAAACCAAAACCAATAACTATTATGTTTAGAATTCGGAGTTAGTATTTTCAATTATATTTCAAAATAGGAACTAGAAAAATTACATAGATTTCCATTTTTAGGAATCTATTCCAAAGATACATGGGTCAAAAATATAAAAGTACTTGTGAACAAGGCTATTCACTGAAGCACCATTTATAATAGCAAAATACTGCAAATAATTCAAATACTCACCAATAAGAAATGGTTGAATAAACTATGATGTATTCACACAATGGATTATTATGCAGGTGTAAAAAAAGAATCAGAAAAATCTCTACGTTACTATGGAATAATCTCCAGAATATAAGAATGTGTGTTTGTGTGTGTGTGAGTGTGTGTGTGTGTGTGTGTGTGTGTGTGATTATTTAAAACTCAATGAAAAGACAAACCATGAAGTTTAAAAAAATAGCTAACTATGGGAGAAGGAGGGAAGAGATGGAAGGAAGGGGGATAGAAACTATTTTTTATTCTTTTTTTTTTTTTTTTTCTTTGCGGTACGCGGGACTCTCACTGCCGTGGCCTCTCCCGTTGCGGAGCACAGGCTCCGGAGGCGCAGGCTCAGTGGCCATGGCCCACGGGCCCAGCCGCTCCGCGGCACGTAGGATCTTCCCGGACCAGGGCACGAACCCATGTCTCCTGCATTGGCAGGCGGACTCTCAACCACTGCGCCACCGGGGAAGCCCCTATTTTTTATTCTTTAGATACCTTGTTTTGAAGATGCAACTTTGGAAATGTAAATGTTTTACATAATAAAAAAATAAAATTAAACACAAAATGCAACTCCTAAATATCGAAAGTGAAAAGAAAAAGAAACCTCAAAGTGTATCCTGTTGATCCTCCCACAGAGAAATTCTCCCAAGTGACTTTAAGGCGTAACGGTTGGAGTGTGCATCCCCAGTGGGACAAAATAAATTGCAAAAGAAAAAAACCCTGTTTACAGTAATGATATAGTTGGCGGTAGTGTTTATATTATTCTGAGACCATCGTGTATGTAGTATTGATAAAGCAAATAAATAATTATATTGGTGTCATTGAAACCAGGGTTTGGGGCATGGCAGAAGAGAGAAACAGATATGAAATCAGCTAGGTTAAGTAAAAACCTCGTATTCCTGAATTTGAATTGGAAGTATTAGTTTCAACTTATGATGTTGTTTTATCTAAAACAAAACAAAGATAACAATATTTTCTATCTATAGCCACTGAAAAGACCTCGCAGCCAGTTGTAGGAAATGCAAGATGAATCTTGTCACATCAGAAAATAAGGATTCTATTCAAGACTACTAGTGTCATCCCCAAAGGACTCAGAAGTCTAAGTGAAGAGACTCCCTTGTCAAAGGGAGGATGACTTGAGTATCACTACGTATAATAATTGCAATATGTTGTAAGGCATCAAAGATGTTTAGGGCTTCCCTGGTGGCGCAGTAGTTGAGAGTCTGCCTGCCGATGCAGGGGACATGGGTTCGTGCCCTGGTCCGGGAAGATCCCACATACCGTGGAGTGGCTGGGCCCGTGAGCCATGGCCGCTAAGCCTGTGCATCCGGAGCCAGTGCTCCGCGACGGGAGAGGCCACAACAGTGAGAGGCCTGCGTACCGAAAAAAAAAAAAGATGTTTAAATCCATGTGTTAATAAATACATGCATATACGCACACATACTTGTATGTATATACATATTATATATAATTATATATAATATTATATATATAGAAGACCACATATATATAAAAAAAGAACCAAGCATTCATCTTGCTTCTCCTATGCAAACTGTACCTCAGCATAAACAATTGCTCCTGAGGGGGAAATATCTCTTAGAAGCTTACCAGCTAAGAATTTTAAAATAATTTATCATTTTAACACCTTAAGAATTATTGGATCTAAGCAATGATTATCAATGTCTGCTAACATCACAAAAAGAAGACAACCAGGGATTATTATTCATCCCTGAGGGTATTATACGACACCACCTATGAAGATGTCTGGACAAAAAATCCCTCATAAATCTCCACCCGTCTCTTATTTTGAATACAAATTTACAGAAAATACAGAGGACAAAAATCACGAAGAGGATAACGTCAGAAAAATTCAGACAGAAAACTTCATAGGACAAACCACCCATTTCTTCAACAAAAACTTCAAGAGAAAAAAACAAAAAACAAAAACTTCAAGAGAGAAGAGAAAAAGAGGGAGACAGGTACAGACAGACAGAGAGCCTAAAGACTGAAAGCAATTTGAGACATTTATCATCTCAATGTATAGATGTCATTTGGATTCTAATTCAAAAAACAAGCTAAAAACAAAGTGAAAATGATAAAATAAAAAACTGGGGAAATGGGCTTCCCTGGTGGCGCAGTGGTTGAGAGTCCGCCTGCCGATGCAGGGGACATGGGTTCGTGCCCTGGTCCGGGAAGATCCCACATGCTGCGGAGCGGCTGGGCCTGTGAGCCATGGCCGCTGAGCCTGCGCGTCCAGAGCCTGTGCTCCGCAACGGGAGAGGCCACAACAGTGAGAGGCCCACATACTGGAAAAAAAAAACAAAAAAACTGGGGAAATGTGAGCATGATTGAATATTTGATATTAGAGAATATTTTAACATTTTCAGGTATGATCATGTTATTGAATATGCAAAAAAGGGTCTCTATCTTTTAGAAAAATCTATGAGATATTTACAGATGACGTGATGTCTAAGATAACCTCAAAATTCAGGGATGGGATAAAGAGAGACATGAAGGTATCAAGTATAAGGGAACAAAGTTGGTCATGGTTTATGAACTGTTGAAGCTGAGTGATAGGTACATGGTGAATTGTTATACTGTTTGCTCTACTTTTATGTATATTTGAGATGTTCTAAAATAAAATATTAAAACGTAGAGGGTAGAGGTGAGCAAATTCTTCCAAGACCTAGAACTATAGCTTATCAAAACTTAAGCTAGAACTACAGCTTATCAAAACCTATAGCTTATCAATTACAGTTGCCCGTTGAGCGAACACTTTAACAATATCTTGTCCTCTAGAGAGGAAGATTATATGTAAGCTGAGTTGTATTAGTGGATGCCTGTGGTCATCTTTTTTATACATAGTAAATCTTTAGATTATTTTCCAAGTCTGGATTTCTCCTTTAAAGTTTTGGTTAAGATGTTGTCATGTGGGGCCAATGTCTTAATATAACAGACTCTGTGTATGTCTGTATATATATAATGGAGATAATGTTTTTGAAATATGTTCACAAATAATATAATCTCTCTCTTAAAGCACACTTTTTTTTGCCACTAGTGCATGCCCTGAGTCTTTATCACCCCAGGGAAGAGGAAGGTAGGTACCTTCTAGAAAAAAAGAGGCCCAGAGGTAGGAAGAGGGCAGATGTGACAGGTGAATTCCTCATAGAAAAGGGACAGGAAGCAGAAACAATTCTGGTGCAAAAAGGAAGGGGTTCAGAGAGAATGGATCTGGGATTGGGATGCTACTGGGATCCCCTGGAGGGACGTACATACCTCTGGCCTTTGTGAGAAGGTAGAGGCCCCTACCTTGTTTAAATAGTGCACCCCCGACCCAAAGAAAAAAGAAGATGTGTATAGGTCCTAAACCCTGGAACCCATAAATGTGACCTTATGGAATAAAGGGTTTTTGCAGATATAATTAAGTTAATGATCTCGAGATGAGATTATTCTGGACTAGGATGGGCTTTGAATCCAATGGCAAATCCTTATAAGAGATGAGAAGGGAAAACAGACACAGATAGAGAGGGAAGAAGATAATGAGAAGAAAGAGGCAGAGACCGGAGTTATGCAGCCCCATGCCAAGGAATGTCAAGAGTCGCCGGAAGCCGGCAGAAGCTAGGAGAGAGGCATAGACCGGATTCTCCCTCAGAGCCTCCAGGGAGAACCCACCCTGCTGACCACTTGATTTCAGACTCTGGCCTCCAGAATTGGAAGAGAGTCAATGTCCTGTTGCTTTAGGCCACTGAATTCGTGATAATTGCTATTGCAGCCCTAGAACAAACACACCCTGCTTCTCATAGGGAACTGTGGGAGGAGCGCATCTCACAGGGTCCTCTGAAGTGACATGAGAGGCTGAAAGAGTAGTAATATCAGTGTCATGGGAGTGGTCTGGGAGAGCTCCAGGTCTCCACTGACTCACTTTCCCAGACTGTTTCCTGGAGTTCTGACATGCTCTTGGTGGCATCGCGGAGAAACCGGTTGGACCCATCAAGAGATCCCTGTGGTGAGGGATGACTCCGTTGAGAGTTGCAGCAGGGACTGCAGGGAGAGGTAGATAGAAGAGGTGGGGACCTAAGAAGAGGTTGGTTGGGAAGAGTGAGATAATACCAGGCACAAAAGGAGCTGACAGAACAGACCATGGATTTCCCCAGCGTGGACTTAGCATGGATTTAGATAGGACAGTCTGAGAACAGAGAGCTGGAGAAACCACTTACAACTCAGAGACGCAGGAGCCAGGAGAGAAACACAGCACAGGGACTAGAGACCACCTCCCCAGTTTAATCTTCTTGTCCCCAAATTTCACTTGGGAAAGGGAGAGAAACTTGAGTTGTTAGAATAAATAGTTTGAACTGCAATACAAGTTCAACTGCAATGGGTGATTGTAATCAAGAAGGGGGCTAGTGAGCATGAATGGACAAGTTCAAGAGTTTTCTTGTCATTAGATGGGCGGGGATAAGTGGGTTGAAAGAAGGACTTTGTTATTACATCAATTAGGTACTTTTCTAAACCTATACATTAGGATAGGATGCATGAGTTGTAGTATGTAAAATCTGACCTCGCTACACATAGAAGAGGCAAAAATCAGCAGTTATAGACTTTAGATATATATATATATA